>NW_023472470.1:0-4093 GCF_013731165.1 Rhagoletis pomonella
ATTACATATGTAGTAGCTACTTACAAGAAGTTTAATTATAAAAGAAAGTGGTAGATCGTCCTTGGCGTTTGCACCAGTCTGCCAATAAATCACATACTTAATAATTTTCTTAAATTGAATATTTAACAAACTACTTATAAAATATTGTGATTGCAGAAAAATTGTCAACAAAACTAAAATTTTTTCTTGCGCTGACAAATTACTACAAGCCTCTTTCTATTATATTTTTTTGTTTTATCGTTTACGAGCTTTTCTCTAACTATTTGGCGATACGAGAATCCCTCGTAAAACATAATGTTCGTAAAATGTACGTTTTCTTGCTGGCTGGGTATATTTATATGCGCAAGTACATACATAAGTAAGTTCGCTCTGCGTTTTTTTTTAAGTTTTCAAAACTTAGAAACAATTTGTGTACATTTTTATGCGCAAACTAATTGTTTACTAACTCTAGAAATGAAACGATGTATTTTGCTTCATTTGTTTACTTTTTTTCATTTTTGAGAATTAAAATTATAAAAGTATTGAAATAACCAGTTAAATAAGTGCTTTGTCACGTCTCACTATTAAAGGCCCGTCCACATAGAACTTCGGCGTTGCTTTGGCGTTGGCGTCGCTTCAACAGCTGACTATGAATACATGAATTCAAATGCAGCCGCCCACATAGCCAAAATTCGACAACGCTCACGCCAACACAAAGCAAAAAGATGGCCAACTCTCAACTTTTCGCGTGCGTCGCTCGTCAGCTGTTGCGAATAAATAAAATGTGAAATATTTTTCCTTTTTAATCAAGTGCGGGCAAGAAATATCGTTTTTAATGCAATTATTGATATGAAATATTAATTTATCTGTCGTTAATATGTTAATTTAGTGGCCCAAGGATTCGCTGCCAAGCGTTCATTGTAGCAAGCATACTTTTAACGTGCGTTCTGTCAAACCAACGCCAACGCCAAAGCCAACGCGAAAGTTCTATGTGGACCGGCCTTAAAGCGATAGCATTCATTGCAAACCTACATACATACATCTTTCATTGGTGAAGAATTCATTTGCTTATTGACTTGAAATTAAAAAAAAAATGAATTCTTTTGCTTATCTATAATGGTTACATCGCTATTTAACCGCACCTATACTATTATCTTATTATTGTTTTAGTACATATAGTAATTTTTTTGCAATTGTTGCGCCTGTTGGCGTTTTTTGTATAGTTTTTAAGTGATAAATAAACACACACGTACATATACTTACATATACATACGCATACAAATATTACCCACTGGGAAAATAGGTAAGCACCTTGCGAGGTAAGCCATGTTTTCTTTCAGTTTTTAGTACCAAAATTATCATCATGGCCAATGTCATCTACTAGTAAAGGGCAAAATGACCACCTCCGAAGACACATTACGTTGTCAGTTGCAAAATAACGTGCAGCCGAAGTTATTTCCAAACACCGAACTACTCCGAGCGACTGCTCTGCATTACACGTAACTTACTTTGTAAAGCGGCTCAGAAGTATGTCTGATACCAAATGTACATTCTAAATTCCTACTTACATAAGGCGGCCATGCCTTTGTAAAAGTAAGGGACGTTCGGCAGGGAAATGGTAATGACTGCCAGGTGAAGAGTAAGTTGCTAATAAGGTATTATTACGTGCTCCTAATTCCACTGGGTAACTACGGGAAGTATATTTGTGGTAAGCTGAATAAAAATAATAAAAAAATGCTTTATTCATTTATAGACACGTAAGTGCATATTATTCGTACTACCGCTGTTCATATTGAATTTATTTGGATGCAACTTTTTGCAACACAAATGAAAATTTGAGTGTTCTTGAAGTTTATAAGCATCGAAAACTCGGAAATTTTGTACACATTTACCGAACTATGTACATATGTAAAAAAGTTTGTATGAAAAATACTCTACACAATTCGCGTTTTGTGTGTGTCCTAATTTAAACTGAAGACTAATTGGCTCATGAAAGTTGGGCTCGCGTTACCCAAACGCTTGTCATGCTGGTGCTACATTTGAATCATTGCGGATTAATGTAACCGACCAGCGCTTTATTATGCCAAAGACCAAATTAAATAATTTTTCTTTGTTTGAGTAAGTCGTTAAGGTAGAGAAACCCTTCCTGCTTTTTAAATAAATCTTTGCAATTATTTTTTTTTTTGCAAAGTGCTTCTGATCTTCGAGAATAGGTAAGCTGAAAATATTTTTTTGGTCGTCGTTCCACCAATCATTGCTTCCTAACGCAATTGCTAGTGCACAATGTTTGGTGGAAGTGTGAACTAACACCTCCGCGTGGTGACGACCGGGCAACGTCTGCAGTACGGTCATGTCTCTGCTGTAGACGGCTAAGTTAGTTCAGGCGGAGGGAGACCACCCTCTTACTTGTACGGGCAAAACCACAAAAAGAAAAAAACCTCCCTAATCCGAGGGTGTTAAGCGTTCCGTGCCCATTCGGCTGGTTTGCAGCCAGGGAGTAATATCGGCTGTATTCGAACGGAGCTCCCCCGATACCGGGTCGCCTCGGGGTGGTATCATCGACCTTACCGTGGTATAGGGCGCTGCCATGGCTGACCAGTTATTTCCCTCATATAAATACTTTGGTTACCAGTTCCTTGCTCTCAAGCCGGAACGGTAGCCGCAACGCAAAAATGAATACTAATCAACAAAAAGATGTACCGAAGAAGAAAATAAAGATGAACACAAATACAGAAAATGAAAATGAAAAGAAAACTACGCGTAAATTTCCAAGTGAACTACAGTTCAATACTGCTGCTTATGTTTTCAAAGAAGCGTTAAAAGTTCACCACCTCGAGCGATCCCCAGAACTAGTACGCAATTTTGAGTGGGCTAGGCTTATATGTGATATAAGCCAAGTCAAGTATCGTGAGATATTAGACTACGATCTCGAAAAGGTACTGCGAGCTAAAGCAAGTGGAAAGGGTAAAGTTGAGATACCGGATTACAAAAAGATCCGAACTGCAACTTGTATATTTAGATGCATAATGAAGACTCTCGAATCGGATCGGGATGAACATCAAAAAAACAAATTAAAATGGTGCCAGGATGTTCTGAATATGAACAATGATGAATTATATTATATATATAAAACTTCGACAGGTGGGAAGAAAAAGTCAAAAGCTCCGCCTGTGAAGACATCAAATGCAAAACCAAAAGCGAATACAACAAATACTACGAAGCCCGCGAACAAATCAAATGTTACTGCTGTCAATAAACGTCACATTCCAGTAATCATATCGAATCCGAATGATAATCCTGCAAGGAGTGCTGCGAAAGCTAAAGGAGTAACATTGCCGAACGCAGCAGCTAATCCACTTAAAGCGATGACTTTTCCTAAGAACACTTCTTCATACACATACTCGGGTCCTCGTCAGCCAACAACGCTGCAGGGAATGACATCGATGAGTAGTTTTCAAAATTCATTCACCTACAATTCCCATCAAGCTAATATGATGTATCCTAGCGACCAAGCGACTATGCAGCAAATGACACAGATGAATAATTTTCAAGCACCCTCCATGTACAATCAGCTGGCTGGAAATACACCTTATCCAGTATCCATACTGGGAGCGCCGAGTGCATCTGCGAATACATTTCAATCTTCTTCAGGATATAATCCTCTGAATGTCAATGCTCCAAATTCCGCCTCATTCACAACGGGTTTTCAGTCGCACGAAAATAATGGAAACTACTTAAATCCATCCACTACCATGATGTATCCCAATAATTCAACAACGTGTGCAAGTTCACAACCTACCAAAATGGTAATTGAACCAAATTATGCTGGCGCAGTATCACCGGAACAAGAATTAGTGGTTGGATTTGTAGATCGTAACCACGTATATGGCGATATTAGTCCGGCAAATATGGAGTTAGTCAATAATCGTTTGATACCATTATTTCTCGAAGTATTAAAACAAAGACCGGAATTTGTTGATCACAAGCTCAATGCAGATTTGTACCAGGGACGCATAATGCTATTCACTTTTGAGAATCAAAGAGCAGTGGAACTCTTCAAGAAAACGGTTTATAATTTGGGTGGACTTTGGCCGAGTGCGGACATAACAGTTAT
>NW_023472471.1:0-4093 GCF_013731165.1 Rhagoletis pomonella
ACTATTTAAGTCGACGAATAGTTTTATATCAACTTTTGTGAACTTCTATAATAAACAATTTTTTAGTAAATAGGTTATTGGTTTTGAAAATTTTTTTTTTGTTTAGGCCCTCTCATAAAAAGATTATTTTTCATACTACATATCTCCGGAAGTGTTCATGGTAGAGCACTCGAACATGGTGTGGGGATATATGAAATCAATCCCATACTCTTAGAGAAAATTTGGGCTATGTGAAAAGTGGGCATGGTGCCTTCCAGACGCACTGAAACTATTACGTATCTTTGTATGCATACATACTTTTGCTATGTTGTTTAAGACGGCAATGGAAATATGCCTTCTGACAACCACCAAACCGTAATATTAGAAGATAAATGCGTCACTGAAAATCATGAAGGTGAACTGTTCGTGAAAATGTTAGACCAAAATATTCAAAACAAAAAAAAAATTATTTTGCGCGGGACGAAGTTCGCCGGGTCTGCTAGTTCTCATATAAAAATTTAAGATTATCGTTAATTTCTTCACAATCCAATGATCAGATCTAAACCAATTTAGTATGGGACCACCTCTGAGGTAGCACCTTTCCTTTAAAAAAAGAATTATAGAAATCGAGGTCCAAAATTATGCGGTAACATACATAAAAAAAAATATTCCCACGAATCGATAACCTCCCTTTGAAGTCGTTTAAAAAACTCGCAATCTCTAATTTTTCGTTTTTTTTCATATTTTGTGGCTTTAAACAATAGTCAATTAAGGTAGTCATATGGTATGTCAAAAGAAAGAGAAAATTTTGCAGCTTTTTTAATAAGGCAAAATTAAAAAAAAAAAACAGTGAGTAACTTTAATATTCGTTTTTTCATTACTATGCCTTTTATTCTAAATTTTTACAGGAAAAATTTTAAAAAATTGCCCTTATTTCAAATCATAGTTTATGACATCCATTTACTTTTATGGTACGCTACTTCGCTGCTAAAATGTTATGGTTAAAAACCGAAACGAAACCAAAAAAGCAAAAAAGTCAAAATTCGACACAGCATTAATATTCGGGTTTCTTAATAATGTAGCCAAATACTTGCAAATAAATGCATAAAATGTTAGGGAATAATATTTAATGTTAAACCGGTGGCTTTAGTAACATCACTTACACATTTTGGAATATAATTAATTAATTTTAGTTTATAGTCTTGCCAGATTCCCACCCATTCTTCCTCCAACCTTTGACCAAACAAAATTAGTTTGCTGTGAGAGTCGCCAAACTCGCTCTCTCCGAGTTCGCTGCAACAAAATTGCACGCAGTTTGCCAAACAAAATTTCTGCATAACACCGACCTTATTGGCTTCATTAGAACACGCAGTCCAAACTCAATGCACGAATTATCCATATAGTATAAGCCAGGAGATTTTGGAGGAGTAAAGATCAGTTTTGGCCATTTGTAAAGCAGCCATTCTCGCACAGTGTGATGTATTTGTACTGTATAATTATCTTGGTACAGTTTAAAACTGCGCAGAATTGTAATTTTCTCATCTGCTTGCCTCAAATTTGGCCTCAATATGTTAAATAAATATCCTTATTTTCAATATTCTCGATAAAAACGAGATTTTAAGTTCTCAGGGATGAAATGTATCCCCAAGTCATTACATGGTCATCTTCATGATTTATTATCGGCTTTAGGAGCTGCGGTTTCCGCGCTCCATTGGGCTTCCAACAATCGCGGCGCTTGCAAATAAGTCAAATTTGCACTCACCCAGGACAGTAACGTTCTTCCACCAATACTGGCAACATTTCTCTGGTGCATTTGTTTATTAATAGCTTTTACCTAATTACTCAGCCATTCGAACCATCAGACTTTAGAAGAAGAATATTATTTGGGGCGTATACGCTCTTTCCAAATGTCGATAAAATATCAGCAGCGGATTTTAGAGTTTTAGAGAGCAAACACTTTAAGCAATCAGATGATAAAATGGCAATTGTGTGCAGTTTTAACTTTTACCAATATAATTATACTGAGAAAATACTTCACATTGTGCGAGAATGGCTGCTTTTCATTTGGCCTAAACTGATTTTTACTCCTCCGTATTCTTCTGGCATGCCCCCCATCGATAAATCGTGGAATGAATTTGGACGGCGTGTTCTAAAGAAGTCAATAACTTCTCGGAGGGAGCTAAAAGAAAGGTTGCAGGAAGAATGGGCGCAAATCGGGAAAGGCTATACACTAAAACTAATTAATTATATTCCAAAACGTGTAAGTGATGTTATTAAAACGACGGGTTTAACAGTAAATATTATTCCCTTACATTTTATGGATTTATTTGCAAGTACGTGGCTGCATTATTAAGAAACCCGAATATTAATGTTGTGTGAAATTCTGACTTTTTTACGTTTTTGGTTTCGTTTCGGTTTTTAACCATAACATTTTAGCAGAGGTATTTGATCGATCTAGGCGGTCATAAGTCTATTTTTTAAACTTGTCGTAGGAACAAAAAAATACTACCTGCCACAGTTGAATAGTTGCGGAACAATAGGCAACCCCTACCCCGAACTTATGACGCCACTTTGACGGAGTATCTCAGTCGTAACTTGTCAGTTTGTGATAGTGCACGTTTTATTTTACGACATTCATTGTGAAACAGTTGCGCTCAAAAGTGATTATTATTATTGTGGTCATTATACAATTAAAAATTGTTATTATACCTTTCATGAGCATGAAATGGTATTATAACTTTGGTCCGATGTTTGTAAGTACCAGAACAAAAGGAGATAGACCCATTAAAATGTATACTTATATGATCAGAACGTCGAGCTGAGTTGATTTAACCATGTCCGTCTGTCCGTCTGTCCGTCTGTCTGTCTGTTTGTATGCAATCTAGTCTCTCAGTTTTCGAGATATCGGTATCAAATTTGGTATGTGGTTGTATTTTTATAATGTATTAATCATTTGTCGGAACCGGAAGAATCGGACCACTATAACATATAGCTCCCATACAACTGATTGTTCAGATATGAGATTTTTCGTTATAACTTCTCCATTTATGCAGCTACGAACATGAAATTTTGCAGTACTTGCACCCATTATCAACAGAATACTTACAGTGAAAATTACAAAGATCGGGTCACTATAACCTATAGCCCCCATACAACTGATTGTTCAGATATAAAATTTTCCGTTATAACTCCTCCATTTATATCGCTAGGAACATGAAATTCCGCACTGTTCTCAATAATTATCAACAGAAAACTTACAGTGAAAATTAAAAAGATCGGTAAACTATAACCTATAGCTCCCATACAACTGATTGTTCAGATATGAGATTTTTCGTTATAATTCATCCATTTATGTAGCTAGGACCATGAAATTTCGCGCTGTTTTCACTCATTATCAACAGAAGACTTACAGTGAAAACAACAAAGATCGGGTAACTATAACCTATAGCTCCCATACAACTGATTGTTCAGATATGAGATTTTTCGTTATAATTCATCCATTTATGTAGCTAGGACCATGAAACTTCGCACCATTTTCACTCATTATTAACAGAATACTTACAGTGAATATAACAAGGATCGGATGACTACAACATATATCTTCCATACATCTGATTGTTCAGATATGGGATTTTACGGTAAAACTCCTTTATTTGAACCGCTAAAACCGATAAATTTCGTAAGATATTTTATAAATAATAATACAACGTCTACTGAGAAAATCATCAAAATCTATGCTGTATAAGCTTTATCTCCTATAGCACTGATTGTTCAGATACCAGTTTTTGCCATATATCTCCTTTATGTAGGAAACTAAACCCAATAAACTGTGTTACCGGTTTACATACCGATCACATAGCAGTGAAAATCACTTAGATTGGTGCCATATAAAGTATATCTTCCATACCTCTGATTGTTTATACGCGATTTTTTATATAAGTATGTAACTCCTCTATCCATGTATGCAGATGTATTCAAAAGCAGTAATCTGTCAAAGTAAAATTTGCAGATGTTCATGAAAGGTATGAAGCCTTCGGCATAGCCGAAGACAGCGCTGCTCTTACTTGTTTTTTATTATACATATACCCTAAACAGCTGTATCTGTTTCAATTAT
>NW_023472472.1:0-4093 GCF_013731165.1 Rhagoletis pomonella
TTCGCTCACGTCTGAGCTCAAAGAACTGCGCCGTAGTGTTAGCAAAAATGCAAATAAGGGTAAAGCTAATAACAACAAGAAAGTTGGCGAGTCGAATAAAAACAAAAACAATGCTGTGGGCACTGAAGTGATTGTTGATGAAGTAACTGCTGCTAAAAGTGTTGTTAGTGCAACGAACACTACATCTGGTCCTGCTGTTGAAGCTGCTACTCTCGCTAGTTCTCACACTTATGCTGGTGCTGCTAGTTTGTCTTGCGCTCATTCGCATTTGGCGCCTGGTTCTTCACAAAGGGCGTCGACGTCGGCCGCCGCTGTTACTGCTTCTGTGTCGAATGCCTCTGCCGAGAACGAAGTAAATGCACCCAGTGGGAATGCTGGCGTAAACGTAGTTAATGCACCCAGTGGGAATGCTGTCGTAAATTCAATTAGAAATCTGAGCAATCCTATTGTGGTTGGTTCGAGTGATAACCTTGAACTTCAGGTTGCTCCTAAAATGATGTGGCTGCATCTGTCGTCTTTTTCCTCAAACGTGACGAATGCTGATATTATCGCCTATGTTTCGAAGCACGCTGAAATCAACCCTAAGTTTGTGGTGTGCTATGCCCTCGTTAAGCGGGATGTTGATATTCAAGAGTTGGTTAAAGTTAGTTTTAAACTTGGCGTGCCGCTCTCCTTCTACGATAAGGTAGTTAACGCCAGCATCTGGCCTACGAATGTTCAGATACGGCCGTTTCGTTCTTTTCGCAAGGACGGGCCACCTCAACACGGGATTTAGTAAATACACATTCTCACAAAGGTCTTAAAATTTACTTTCAAAATGTATCAGGCCTAAGAACCAAATCCGACTCACTCTTTATGATGAGTTCAAACCTGGATTATGATATCTTTGTAATAGTTGAGACTTGGCTTAATGATACCTTTATGGATGGTGAATTCTTCGATGAAAATTTATATTGCGTTTTTCGTAAAGATCGCGACACATTAAAAACTGGTCTGTCTAGAGGAGGAGGCGTTTTAATTGCGGTTCGACGAAAATTTCGTGCGACTTTGGTGCCTATGCCGAATACTGATTCCCTGTTGGATATTCTCTGCATTTCTGTTCATGGAGTCTCTAAACTTTTAATTTGTGCTTCTTATATTCCTCCTTCTAGTAGCGACTTACTTTATAAAGAGCATGTTGATAATATTTTAGCCTTAGCATCTAGTCATGAAAATGTTTGCGTAATTGGCGACTTCAACCTCAGTAATTTAGAGTGGTCTACTTTTGACAATAGTAGGGGGCTTCTTCCAAAGTCTTCAAATTCGTTTGCTGAAACATATTTGTGTGACGGGTTTTCAAGATGTGACCTTAGTCAGATCAACAGTTTTAATAACAGTCTTCATAGAATATTGGATCTCGTATTTTTAAGTGATAACATGAATTTTTGCCTCCAGGAATGTTTAGACCCTTTGTCCAATCCTGGTCCGCATCATGTTCCGCTGGTTCTTCATTTGGAATTTTATGAGTTTAATACTTACGTAGAGGATACAATTTCCAAGTTTTGTTTTAAGAATTATGATGTTGATGTGGTTAATGCGGCAATTGACTCTATTGATTGGGATACGCTATTTACTGAGGTTGATGCTACCGGTTGTTTCAATATTCTTAAGTATAATCTAAGTTGTATTTGTAGTGAGCACATTCCTAAAGTAAAGAAAAAAGTTTACAAAATTCCTTGGTTCACGAAGGAGTTGAAAAAACTTAAGAATTTGAGAAACAAGTTTTTCAAAAAATTTAAAAATTCAAGGTTTCCTTTTTACAAAGAAATGTATTTAAAATATTTGAACGAGTTTAAATCATTGAGTAAAGTCTTGAAGCAGAATTATATAAGAAAATTCGAAGAGGATATTAAACTGAATCCGAAAGCTTTTTGGCGTTTTGTGAAGTCTAAAAAATCGTGTTCGAGTATTCCCTCTGCTGTATTTTATAAAGATACACAAGCTGATTCAGCATTAGTAGCTGCAAATCTCTTTGCGGATTTTTTCAGCTCGAATTTTGAGGCTGACTCTAATTTGAGTAGTAGTGATTTTTACAGTGGGTTTGGTGCTAGTGGTTCCGCGCTAAACTTTGGGGCTCTTGAAATCTCTTTAGACGATGTTGAACTGGGGATTCGTCAAATCAAACTGTCGTCGCAGACTGATATTGATGGTCTGTCGTCTCACCTTTTTAAGAATTGTTCAGCTCTCGCTTACCCAATATGGCTGCTTTTTAATAAGTCTCTTGAGCAAGGCGTTTTCATTGATGCGTGGAAAATCTCCCTTATTACGCCAATTTTTAAATCGGGCAATAAAAATGATATCACCAATTATCGTCCTATTTCCAAAATTTCAACTGTCTCAAAACTTTTTGAATGTATAATAAATAATAAAATTTTCTTTTCCATTAGTCGTCTCATCTCAGTAGATCAGCATGGTTTCATGTCGGGGAGATCAACTACTTCTAATTTAGCAGTTTTCTCAGAATACTGCATTGAAGCTTTTAGTAACCGGGCCCAAGTTGACACCGTGTATACTGATTTTTCGAAAGCGTTTGATAAAGTTAACCATCGTATATTGTTATCGAAGTTACAGAGTTTTGGCTTCCACTCAAGTTTTTTAAGCTGGATCAAATCGTATCTCTCAAATCGATCTTGTTCAGTTGTAGTTGACGGGGTGTCGTCGTACTCTTTCATTGCTTCTTCAGGCGTTCCTCAGGGAAGCATTTTAGGGCCTATTCTTTTTGTGATTTTCATCAATGATATTACTAGTTGCTTTAAATTTTCAAAATTTCTTTTGTATGCTGATGACATGTAGATTTTTAGTAGTATTACGTGTTCCGCTGACTCGTTGAAGCTTCAGAGTGATCTAGACAATGTTGTAGCTTGGTGCCAGAAAAATATGCTTCCCTTAAATATTAAAAAATGCTCCCATGTCTCCTATTCCAAATCCCGTTCTCCTATCCCTACTTCATATTATATTGCAGGCTCACAACTAAGCATTGTTTCCAAAATCACTGATCTTGGGGTGGTCTTTGACTCGAAGTTCTCATTTCAAAGCCATCTTAATTATACTTTATCTAAGTCTTACTCTATGCTGGCCTTTGTCAGACGTTTCAGCTCAGATTTCTCGGATCCGTATACTTTAAAAACACTTTTCACCTCACTGGTGCGCTCGAGGCTTGAATATGCTGTTATCATTTGGCGTCCGTATTATTCCTGTCATATAAGTCGATTGGAGAGAGTGCAAAAAGTCTTTATTAAGTACGCTCTGCGCCCCCTTCATTTTGAACTTCCTGTTCCGGCTTATGAATCTAGATGTATGCTTATTGATCTCAAGACATTAAATTGTAGGAGAACCTTCCTATCTCTCACTTTCATTTTTAATTTAATATCCGGGGTGGTTGACTGCCCCTTTTTACTTGAACGCATATTTTTTCTTATTCCTAATATTTGTTTAAGGAATCATGCCACATTTTACGTTGGGCTAGCGAGGACCAATTATGCGGCTAATGCTCCTGTTGTTAGAGCTCTTAAAGAGTTTAACTTGCTCCCAAATTCTTCAATTTTGGACTTCTCCTTCTGTGAAAAAAGATTTAAAATGCTACTAAATGACCTGTTAAATTAGTTGGTAGTCTATCTTAACCTGTAACTAGTCTGTAAGAGATGTAATAATTTCAAGACTAAATAAATGTATTATTATTATTATTTTTTATGATTTTGTTTGCTGACAATTTTGCGAAAGAGCGTCAGTATAAAAAATAATAAAAAAATCGGACGGAGAGTTTTAGCCACTCAAACTTGCGCTATAATATACTAAAATTTACGGGCCAAGAAACTGCACACCCTAAAAGTTTATGAAAATTTGGGTTAAACAAATTAAAATTTTGATATATGCTAATTACGTTCTTTAAATCAAATGAAAGTGTAGAACACATTTTAATGTTTTTCTTATTAATTTCTTAATACAATAAAAATTTACTAATGAGTAACCCATACCTTAATTTGGAAAACCGAAAAACTCATTAAAAATTGAGGTGTCTAATACTTATGGACGGTGGAGTGCAATAAGGCCCACG
>NW_023472473.1:0-4092 GCF_013731165.1 Rhagoletis pomonella
ACCTTGTACTTGGGATTTAGACCGCCTGCAGCATTTGTTGCAAAAAGATATTCAATTCCGACTAACTTCATAACGCGCACAGGCATAGAACACTTGGCTAGCGGATAACCTTCGTAGTAGTGAAAGCGACCTTGCATGGCCACCACAGGCATGCCTTCTAGATAGCCAAAAATCATGCGACCCACATGACCCTCAACTGTAGAGACAGGAAAATGCGGGATGTCCTTGTAGTCGAAGGCTTGCGTGTCTGTGATGTGATCGGCCATCGAGTTTAGACCCGAACCGCAAATTATGCCAACCTTGGGACGAATGTCGATGCGCTCCAATAAGAAATCAGCGATCTCTTTAATTAATTCGTAGGAGTAGCTGAAAAGAGAAAAAAAGGGGTAAAATAAATATCGTGTGTTGTATAATATATACTTAACGATAATAGGAAAATAGAACAGAAACCTTAATGCAATGGCCGTTTGATGATACTGATGGTTCATCATTTTCGGGACGACAAACAATATTGGTGCCAATTGGAGATGAAGTTATATGCAAAAGTCCATATGTAAATAATCATACACAAATTGCTTTACGACCCAACTCTTTTCACGTTCAATGCCAAGTAAGTATTTGCAGCTAACTTCAAAAATGTTACACCAATAAAAATTATGCTTTTTTGCTATCTGAAGAATGTTATTGAAAAGGTGAAAAACATCCGTTAAAAAAAACAAGTTTTTATCACGATAAAGCCCGTTTTCACAGTGGAGAACTAACTTACATGCAGCAATTAAATAGCGATCGATTTTTATTGCACAAATTTAAAGATAACTTTCGAATGAGAGTCGACCCTCAGAGAGCGTTTTTTTATCTTTTAAATAATTTCGTATTTTCATCTCGAGCGCACTCATACCCTCACTCAGTATTCAAGTGTGGAAACATAATTTGTTTCTATACTAACCCTGTCGAAAATTGAGTATAGAATTCTAAAATAACTCATTAGTGTCGTAGTTCCATTGCAATGAATGGATTTTGTTTGGCAGTCTATATATATTGAGCGTGAAAAATAAGTATAAGACGATTTTATTTATTAACCGACTTCACGAAAAGGAGACGGTTATCAGTTCATCGGAATATATATTTTTTTATGAATGTTACCGCATAACTTTGGACCACGTTAACCGATTTCGATAATTCTTTTTTTTTTTAAGGAAAGGTGTCACAGGTGGTTTAAATCCGGTCATTGGATCATAAAAAATTAACGATAATCTTAAATTTTTATATATGAATTGAAGTGGGTTTTGTTTTTTGCTTAAAAATTGCTTGTTTTACAGTTTACTTAATTTAATCTAAGCTTAAACTGGCACGGAAAAATTGGTCCTTAGAATATTTTGTGGTTTGAAAGTTTTTCCAGCTATCTAAAATTTCAAGTCATTACATTTATGTACATAATTTTTAGAGTTTAATTTATTAAAAAAGTCCACATCAACTAAAAACCACATAAAAAAATAAAAATAATAATTGAATAAAATAAAAAAAAGTAAATTCTACTGGTCGTAGGATCGAACTCTCGACCTCGCAGCTCTTTAATCTGCATTACTGCCGTCTGCGAGGGTAAAGTTTTGATCAGATCAACTGCAATGTTAATCCGGATCAATGCTACCGTCTGTCTATGCTATTATACGTTGTCACTAGAGTATCAGTAGTATAGAAAGGTATTTTGATGCTGATGTGCAGACAATTTTTCAAATTTCAAATTGATTTAACATAAAGCGAAAATATCAATTCAATAGTGGCACCAATACCAATGCCGAATATGTACATGGTTGGGGCGGAAATGCCTCCTAAATGTATGCTTTAATATTGATACTGAATTACAGAAACGCGCTAAGCAGCAGTTTAGGAATCAGATCTATGTAGAGTAAGATTCATGCAAGGAAGAAGGTAAAGCTGAGTATGTAAAAGAAGAAAGGGATAAAGGCAAAGATTAAAATAAAAGTAAAGAAACCCAAATATAAAGACAAAGAGAGAAGGAAAATTTAAATATCTAACCTAATAGCAATGGTGGGTGTGAATATGTAAATGAAGATATAGATCAGGGTAAAGGAACAGATAAAGATGAAGACGAAGATGAAGACGAAGATGAAGATGAAGACGTAGGTTAAACTCCCCCCCCTCCACTTACCCCATCCCAACCAAGGTTTTTTTTTTAACTGAACTCACCTTAACCCAGCTCAACTCAACTCAATCAACTCCCCTTAATTTTAGCGGTTGAATGTCAACCGCTGGGCGAACACTAGTTAGTACTTAAAAATCCCAAATCAAAAAAATATATATATTTTTTAATAGAGTTGCCACATATCGAGAAAATATTACAAGTTTTGTATGCGAGCTAAATTATTTTACAATTATAAGCTAGTGTTGAGGCAAGTTTTATGCATTTTTGCTAAGAGTTGCCATCTTCCAAAAAAGTAAAAGATATGAAATACAGTAATCATAACTAATTTCTTCTAAAGCATTCGTCAATTGATTTTAAAAATATAGTTGCCAACTGCGTAAAAAAAATATAAAAAAATTATAAACATATATACAAAATTACGAAAATATTACAATAACAAATACAAACAAAAAGTACTTAAATTTTTAAGAATGAATTTACATACATTAGAACGTACAGCTTTACAAGTAAGCGAAAAAAAAATTCGGGGTAAACCTCTGAGAGTAAAGTATTTTCGCAAGGCAGTTTCGAAATTTTTTTTGACCGAAGCTAGGGGTTGCCTTTTGTTCAAACTTGTTCGGACGTTCCGATTTTTTACAATTTACATGAAGGCATTTGTTAACGTTCGTTGAAGTCATTTCTTCGTACAAGCAGACGTACATATCGACGCCTCCAAACCATACTATGCTGAGTCTGACTAAGTCTAATGGGTTTTTTATTAATATTCGCAATGTTGTACATGCTAATTTTTTTTTTGTATTTTATTTTGTTTTGAAATATGGCTTACATTTTAGCAAACCCCTATTTAAATTCAAATATGAAGCTGTGTACGAAAATTATTAAAAATCTGCTAAAACTACATAACTAATTTTTTTAGAAGTTCTTGTTAAAAGGTTTGCAATTTTGCTGAAACTTGGCAATTTTTCATAATTTTCGTACACGGTTTGAATGGGGTTTGCTAAAATATAAACCATATTTTAACACCAAATTAACAAAAAAAAAAATTGCAAATACTAACTAAAAAACGTATACTCAATTTTGTGAGTAACGGTACCTACATAGAACAATATGAACAAAAGTTATTTGAAGCGTTCGGACGTTCCGATTTGCAATGTACTTACAATCGATAATCGTATAGCTTTCCGAAAAAAATTGTATGCGACTAACCAAAACTAGCTTCTTTATTAAAATTTTGATAAACAAAGTAAACGTTACGACTCTTTTTTAACCGACTTCCAAAAAAGGAGGAGGTTATCAGTTCGTCGGAATATTTTTTATTTATTTTTTTTTTTATGTATGTTACCGCATAACTTTGGACCACATCAACCGATTTCGATAAGATTTCGATAAATATATACATATATATATTTTTTGTCGGTTCTTTTTTTTGCTAAAAATTACTTGTTTACATGTAAAGTATATTTTGCGTTAAAACTGGAATGTCTTAACGAGGAAAATGTTTCAATAAAAGATGTTATTTAATTGCCATAGAACAAACCTTGGTTCAGATACATATATGAATTTCTTTTGTATTAAATTATAAAAAAATATACATAATTAGAGGTGGTAACCTTCGATTGTTATTTCTGTTAAAAAGCTATTTTAGGATTTATTAATAATAGGATAATATTAATATTATTATAAGTCCTCTTTCATTTGATACCAAATTTGTTTAATTTGGATAAGCGGTTAGTTTATTATCCGGAAAGGCTTTTTACTTCGGACTTAAAAAATATTTGGCCAAGTTTAACTGTTAAAAAAAACTGTTATTTTCGGTCCCTGATATTTTTATAAAAAAATACTAAAATTAAATAATAAAAAAATTAATTATTAAACCTTTTAAATATGTCGCAGGTTTAATAATATACAGAATTATTTCAAAATTTAAA
>NW_023472474.1:0-4092 GCF_013731165.1 Rhagoletis pomonella
ACAAAAAATTAATTTTGGGCGGGACGAAGTTCGCCGGGTCTGCTAGTTTGTTTATAAAAATGCAGTTTACACTTTAACAAAACCCGTATAAATCCAAGGTTTAATCTTTGCGCAACATAAATAAAATCAACAAACTTTCGTAAAGCTTTTTAATTAGATTTCCTATAAATACATATTTTGAGTATGCAGTTTTGTAGCCCGATCAATTCAAATAAAGCGCAAGTTTAAAATACATAGCTGTGACTTATCGTTGATTTTTAATATTTTTTTTTGATGAAGGCGTTGCTCATTTTCTTCATTAAAAAATCGTCGAACATACTTAGATAATATGGAGGAAAATTACCGACATCGTCAAAAATATGCCATACATCAACCGTAAATCACAGCTACTTTAAATTTGCACTTTATTAGACTAAAATTGAATGAGCTAAAAAACTGCAAAATATTAAGAGATAAAATTGGAATAAAAAGTTCGAAATTTTTACGAAAGTTGGTGGTTTTTTTTTAATGTTGTTCAAAGATTGAACTTATTTTCATTTAGTGTTTGTTAAGGAATAAACTATATTTTTATAAACAAATAATTCAAATTAAAATATAATAAAATAAATAGTCAAATCTAGTCAATATGTGAGTGTCGTAAAATTATGATATTTAAGAACATCTCTTTCTTAATTAACGATGCACTGTTTCTATATGAAGCTGATTTCAACATTTTGTTTTAATAAAATTTAGTATCGAAAATATTCCTTCAAAACTTGCCTCGGAATGTGATAAAATGGTTCGTTCAAAAACTTTTTTCAAAACTTATAAACGCAAAAACGAGAACGCGAAGACAAAAAGAGAATACAAAAATTTCCCGCAGTGAATTTTCAGATTTTTAAAACGGTAGAGTAATTTAAATTTTTAAATTTAAATAAAGCATGAATACCCCATGGAATAAACGAGTAGATAAAAAATATATAACGGTAAAACTGGCACATACATAAATATATGAAAGAATGCACTCAGGCGACGCCTCTAGCCATTGTGTGTCACAAATTTAAGTTATCGATGGAATTTTTTTTTTTTCATCCCCCCCCAAAGCCAAATCCTGGCTACGCCACTGATCTGTGTTAATCGTATCTTTTAACACTTCGTAATTAAAACTATATTTAAAAAGCTCACACGGAGCTTAAGGTATAGCTTTGTGAAGTTCAAAACGTGCTTGCTTTTTTTTAAGTAATTACCAAACATTTGCTCGCATTTTTCGCAAAAGTTTTAAATTTGGAAAAGCTTATAAAAATTACAACTTTTTATACTTTTCAATAGACTACTGTGCAACAATATTAAAAGCTTGCTTTCAATGCTGCTACAATTAAATTTGTGTAAAAGCTCTAAAAGAGCATAACAAGGTGATAAGGTGAAGCTTAGTTAAGTTTAAAACATAACAGTTTTTAGCTTACACAACTTTAAAAGTAATTGTCAATTTTTAAACAAATTGTATATGTTTTGAAGCCTTGCGTGTTAATAATTATTTATTATATATTAATAACATCGCTTGGATGGTTCTGCATCTAATTCAATTGTAAAAGCTTTTGAAATAGCTATACATTTATGTAGCATTCACCAAAGCGAAGTTCAAAGAGTACCAGCTTTGATTTGCGAAAGTTGTTAATTATTTTTCGATTTTTGAAATAAAGATAAATTTGAAAAGTAATTTCTCAAGTTTTTTAGGTTAATTGTTTGTAAAGGCTCTAAGACACTTTGCGTAAAGCTTTCACCAAAGCTCAAGGAGTTGTAAAGTGTTCCGATTTTGTCTCACCATTTTTTTTTAGAGCAGTCACGACTACTGAAGAAACGAGAAGCTTCCCATAGAGTAAAAGCTCTCTCTAATCGCCTATAAAACAGAGAAAAGATAGATTTTAACCTATGTGCATCTACTCATAATTATTTATAACAGTCAAAACTAAAATATATCCTGCGAGATAAGCTTTTTAAAGTTTTCCATAGATTATATGAACGCGTATTGAGCAAACTCTTTCTCTGATCGTCACCGGCCTACAAAATTTTTTTGAAAAGCTTCACAAAGCGTGCCAGACGATACCCATCAGCAGCATTTAGCAATAATAGACACCATTTAGCCGCACATAGAGCTTTTTTATGCTTTGTATAAATTTGTACAGGCATAGTCGGTGCGTCAGCATTATTCTAAATCGGTGTTGAGTAATGCACTGCCCGGGTGCTTAAGCTTTAAAGCACTGACGGACACTTCCTTACCCGCGGGCAAAGCTCTTTTAAGCTTTCTATACATTTTGCATAGGCGCGTGCAGAGTAAAATCTCTCTCTGCGCATCGCTGTTTTAAAGTTTATGTGAGTTTTCACAGGGTAAAAGCTTTCACCTTTCTGTAGTTTCGGCGCTACCATCTTTCCAGCCTTGGATTGCATGTGAACAGCGTGGGGGAACTGCCAACCCACTAATCCATGGTGTAACGCAAACTGCCGTGCCTATTGGAGGTTTTGCAACCAAAGGGTCTTCATCGACTGCATTAGATTGGAGCCTTCTTGGCATCAGGGAGTAACAGCGAGCTTGCCGCGCAAAGAGTCCTAAATACTGCAGTGAACAGTTCACTTCCCCACATCTAGTTTTGATAACTGCGTCCACCTCGCCAGGCGGCTGATCTTAAAAAATGTTTATAAGTAGGAGCAGAAAAAGAATACAAAAAAAAGGAAGCGGTTCCCTAAAATTTCTAATCGAAAGGCTGTTAGTAATGGCGTCAAGTAGCATACAGCGCTAGGGAGTCGTAGTTGATTCAACAGTTCGAAAGTGTGGGTGAGGGAGACCCTGATAGTTTGACAGCGAAGTGAATGCTGCGAGCAACTCGATATAATGCGACAGTACTGAAGATAAGCACGCAATAGACGGGTTGAACAGAGTTCGAATGAGAGTGAAAATGCAAGAAAAATTCTGTAAGCGTCGATAAATCCTCGTCACCCAAAGCCGTTAGACAGGAGCATGGCAGCAACGGCAAACCATGACTTCAAAGTTGTCTAAATTTAGGAGCAAAGGTTGAGAAACTAGTATGCGTATATGGCAGCCGAGACTACCCTACGAAGCTAAGCGAGACCCGAGACACACCTAGCCCTCAAGTTTGGACGGATGAAAAACTTCAGTATGGATAGCTACTAAGGGTAATTATCAAGATAATGTAGAAGGAGTCGAGGAAATCTATACCTTCTTTTGTTGGTGTTGGCTGGTTTAATGGGGTAAATAAAACTCGTTAAATTCTGTGACATTGTAACGCTAATCTGGCTAAAGAAATAGGTTACGAAATCCAGCAACAAATAGGCAGCGAGCACATAGAGGTCCTCACAAAATCGAAGGTTAAGGTATGGATTCCGTTTGCGATGAAGTTGGAGGAAACGCTGTTGCAGAGATTAAACTCATGTACACCGACACGGGATTTGAATGTACTGCACATATCTAAGCTGACGCAAGAGGATGAAAAATATATCCCCCAAATCATTAGAGAAGTCGAAGGTTTGCTTTACCCCGAGAATGAAAAAATTACGTGGGCCAAGCGAAGTATTAATTTTCGCATTCAAAGCGTAACCCGAAAGATGACAAGTTTAACACACTCAATGTTGTAGATTCTGTAGGTCTGAATACCGTGGCTGGTCTGAATATTGTGAGAAAATAGCCAAAGATAGCGAAAGACAGCGGCAAAGCTATGCAAGATGATAATGTTAGGTGCTTAAAAAATGCCCTTCCAGAACAGTAAGATTGAGACGCCCGACGAGGAGTTAGCCCAGGAGACCTGGATTTTCAGATGGCGAGAGGGTCTTTGTACGTAAAACGGCGAATTAAAGTTCCCACTATGGGAAATCAGAAAGAAGGGTGAAAAAAATATGTGATTATATCTACTATATAACCAACTGCGCAGCGGGATCTGTCGGTTGTAGTATTCGAGAAGGAGAAAGAGGATATATGGCTCACAGCCTCGCAGCTACACCGAATAAGTAGAAGACGCAAGTGAAAGATTTTAGACGCAAAGGATGCCAGTCGTCATAACCAGTAGTTTAGGAAATTCAGCAGACCTTAAAATACTAATAATC
>NW_023472475.1:0-4091 GCF_013731165.1 Rhagoletis pomonella
TCCGTGACGGGTTCTCACTCCTAGTCTTTTATTCGTCTGTTATGGTCTTTGTAACAAAGATGGCCAGTATAACGGCTCAAGCAACGATCGATGCCTTAAAAGTAATATTTTCTGTCGAAGGTCTGCCTGATACCATAGTCACGGATAACGGACGGCAATTCTCAGCGGCCGAGTTCCAGGTTTTTTGTAACAGCAATGGGATTACGCATCTCACCACTGCGCCTTTTCATCCGGCATCGAACGGTGAAGCTGAACGCTTTGTGCGCACCTTTAAGCAAGCCTTTAAGAAAGCAGTCGCGGACGGTAAAATCATTTAGATTCACTACTAACCATTCTTAGCACTTACAGAACTTGTCCCATTGGCAGTAGCAATAAGTCGCCGGCGGAATTGCTACATGGCCGCCAGCCAGAAACACGGCTTAATATGCTTGTACCCACTCCCACTCAAGGGTCCAGGGCCGGGTCGGAATCATCGTACGCTGTTTCGACAAACGTTTACGCCAGGAACTATGCACGGGGTCCACCGTGGATTCCTGGTGTAATTCAAAGCAAAGTGTGCAGTATGATGTATCGCGTGAGTACGGACCAAGGCTTACTCCGTCGCCATCGTAACCAGTTGAAAGCTCGCCTATCAGGACTAACGGGAGGGTTCTTGACTAGGTGCGGAGGGACTGATGCATCTCAATACAACACTGTTCCTAAGAACTGAATGACGCATCTAATGCAACACTGTTTCATAAGATCCTTCGCAAGTTGACGTTTGCAAACTACACACCACTTCGCTTATATTACGATTTTCGCTATCACGTGTTCTTACTTAAAATTACTGAATATTGTTAACAAATTAGATTAATAAATACTTGAAGTTACAACAGGAACCTACTTACGAAATTTCAACGAAATCGGACAAGATTTGATGAAAATATACCTATTTTTTTAATAAAGATGCATTTAAAATCTGGAGTTTCCGGAAAAGAAACAACAGCGTTGAGCGACCTCTAAATCTGGTTCAAATAAGCTGAAATTTTAGATTGAACTTGTCTTCCCTATTATTTTCAAGAATCCGAACGTTCTCAGTCGAAATTCAAAAAGTTCCAACTTTGAATCACCCTAATGTACATATGTTCTAACAGAAGTGGAGAACGACTTCCGCCCACGTAAAAATAGCCGTCCTTACCAAATACATTAAAGGCTTTCACAACTCTGAGATTTCTTGCTCAGGGATCATAAAAACAGAGTGTTGGCAATAAGGCGTTACTTGGATTAGCCCAACCGACGGTTTCTATTGTGTTAAAAAATGTGCATACTTCAAACCAAATTTATCAATAAACTAGTGCTTGGAAATTTGAAATCTTTGTTTTAAATGAAAAGTTTAATCTTTTGGCTACATGTGTGTATTAAAGTTTTTAGATTCAGGTCACGCGTTTGGGATCAACAATCCAAAATCCTTGCACAAATAACTAAACCGTACCCCTCGGAGAAGCAACATGCTCAACTTGATGTTTTATGCTCGCAATTTTCGGCCTGAAAAAAAAAACAGTATTTTGTTCAAATCGTTTCCATAAGTTCATATTATAAATTTTAATACTTACATACATTATTTTAATTTTGTTAAATTGTATCGTATCGTATAAAAATGGTCAACTGCTTGAAAGCGTATGAAATTAAACAGCTGATACGATAGCTATCGTATGGCAATACCAAAATTTAACGCTATACGATAAGCGGTAGCTATCGAATTTCATACGCTAAAATTTAATTCGTAATACGGCACAACAGAATGCAAGTGTTTATCGTGTATCGTATGGATTCATAGTAGGGGGGTTAGTTTATTAACATGTGCATGTCATTGGAGGTAATCGAATAAATGTAAAATGTCTTGCCACTGCATTACGTGTAATACAATCGATAAGCGAAAATTGTCTTGAGGCGACTTGTATTGCGTTACTCTATTGATACAAAAATAAGTGCTTCCCAAAAAATGAAAAGTTTTTGCTGGGGTGTGTGTGAGCAGAGCATGTATGCATGTGCAAATACGAGCCGGTATATACGGCACCCTGAAATTGTGCATACGGAACTGTGCATACGAAATAATGCATATGAAAAAACCGAAATAATGCATATATGCACCGTTTTGGTTGAAACACGAAATAATGCATACGAAAAAGCCGAATTAATGCATATATGCACAGTTTCGGTTGAAACCCGCAATAAAGCATATGCACACTTTCGTTTGAAAACCGAAATAATGCATATGAGATAACCGAAGTAATGCATATGAGAAAACCGAAGTAATGCATGCCAACAAGTAACAGCAAGCACCTCTGCACGTTCAGCCACTGCCGTACATGCAGATTTGTTTTCAAATGTTGAACTTGAATCACATTTCTTACAATCGGCTTATTAACCATGGAAAATCAAACCATAACTTGGTTGAAAAAACCCTTTTGCTTTGGCTCAGTGTGCATATGACAAAAACCGAAGTAATGCATACATGCACAGTTTCGACTCAAAACCGAAATAATGCATATGACAAAAACCGAAATAGTGCATACATGAAAACGAACTTCTTTCTGCGTAGGCGGCCTTCGGCCGCGCTTAGGGATTATAACCCTTACTAAGTAGAATTCTCCATTCTATGTTACCAGAAAAGGGGGCTGAAGTATTTTTGTGCAGAACTTCTTTCTGCGTAGGCGGCCTTCGGCCGGGCTTATCGGTTATAACCCTTACTAAGTAGAACTCGCCTTTCTGTGTTGCCGGAGAAGAGGGGCGTAAGTATTTTTGCGCAGAACTTTTTTTTGCGAAGGCGGCCTGGGGCTGCGCTTAGGGATTATAACCCTTACTAAATAGAATTCTCTTTTCTGTGTTGCCGGAAAAGAGCGGCGGAAGTATTTTTGCGCAGAACTAAGATTTGCATAGGCGGCGTTTGGTCGCGCTTAGGGATTGTAACCCTTACTAAGTAGAACTATCCTTTCTGTGTTGCCAGAAAAGGGGGGGCGGAAGTATTTTTGTGCATAACTTCTTTCTGCGTAGGCGGCCTTCGGCCGCGCTTAGGGATTATAACTCTTACTAAGTAGAACTCTCCTTTCTGGATTGCCGGAAAAGAGGGGCGGAAGTATTTTTGCGCAGAATTTCTCTCTACGTAGGCAGCCTTCGGCCGAGCTTAGGGATTGTAACCCTTATTAAGTAGAATTCTGCTTTCTGTGTTGCCGGAAAGGGGGAAGTATTTTTGCGTAGAACTTTTTTCGTAGGCGGCCTTCGGCCTAGGAATTATAACCCTTACTAAGGGATTGTTACCCTTACTAAGTAGAAGTAATTCATATTAGAAAAAAAAAACGAAATTATCCATGTGCCCACTTTCATTTTAAAACCGAACTAATGCATGTATGCACAATTTCGGTTGAAAACCGAAATAACGCATATGTCAAAAACGAAGTAATGCATACATGCACAGTGTGGGTTGAAAACAGAAATACTGCATTTAAAAAACCCGAAGTAATGCATACATGCACGGTTTCGGTTGAAAACCCAAATAATGGATATGAAAAAATATCGAAATTTTGCATATGCATACTTTCGTTTTAACCGTAGAACACATAACCAAAAAATACCACGTTAACACATAACCGGGGTACTTGTGTGTCCACTTACTAGTTTTTAATGTCTTAGAGGCATAATAGCAATTGTTATGGGTTTAATCCAATACTGTATGAGCGCTAGTTAATTAAGAATGTTAATATATTAACCGCGAAAATTCAAGTATGTAAATACACAGAAGAAATAGGCTTCAAAATACATACAACGACAGTCTAAATATCTTCCAGTGCATATAAAAGGTAACAGAAGATAACATAATGAAATGTTGTGTCAAATTAAAATTTTGAATGCCTTTTCTTTTACATATTGTCTGCTGGAGAAGACGAGGCTTATATTCAGTATCTTTGTGACACCATTGTGGACGATGGAGCAGATTCTTTATCTGAGCGTGGGGAAGAGCAGGGGCCCAATATAAGAGATGTCGAAATGTCTGACGCGGAAAATGTCTGTTTCCTGCAAATGCAGCCACGTGGCTTGAGGGAGCTTTTTTGAAA
>NW_023472476.1:0-4091 GCF_013731165.1 Rhagoletis pomonella
AAAAACGTGGTTCTTATTTCAACATAAAATTAGCCAAACCAGCTAAATTGGTGACCCCGACGACTAATTTTCGCAACGCACCATCCTTTCGAAAAAATGGCCGAGAACGAAGTAACACCGGCTCCACATCAAGCAACTACGCCAAGCGATGTCCAGCAAAAACCTTCCAACAACGACTACCTGCTTAACCAAGAAAGCAATGGTATTTTCGTTAATAAAGTCAGCGTTAAAATACCACCATTCTGGGCTGAGCGACCAGAGATTTGGTTCGCGCAAATAGAAGCCCAGTTTTGCATTGCTGGAATCTCATCGGACATAACCAAATTTAACACTGTGATCGCATCCATTGAATCTCACGTATTAGCGCAAATTACGGAGGCAGTGCTACAACCACCAGCAGAAGGAAAAGCTAAATTGGAAAATACGAAAACTTAAAAAAGTGCATCATCGACCGGTTCGGCGAAAGCGAAGAGAAAAAGATGAAAAAACTTTTATCTGAATGCGAGCTAGGTGACCGACGGCCCACACAACTTTTACGGGAGCTGAGTGGTCTCGCCCGAGACAGAATAAGCAACGAGTTTCTCAAATCCCTTTGGCTTCAGCGTTTGCCCCCTCAGACTCGCGCTATCCTTCAGGCATCCACATCTGAACTGCCCGAACTGGCCAAATTAGCTGACAAAATCATGGAAGTCAGCGATCACAACCACGTGGCAATGGCAACGAGGTTAGAAACACAGGTGGAGCCTACGAGTGAATCCAGCCGTATTGAGCGAATAGAGAGGCAGCTCGATCAACTGCAGCGTAAACAATCTAGGCCATCTGCAAAACGGCCTTCTTCAAAATTTACAACGAAAAAATCAGCTCCTGGTGAATTCTGCTGGTTTCATACGAAATTCGGCCGCAATGCACAAAAATGTCGCGACCCTTGCGGTTTCAATTCGAAGTCAAAAAACTAATGGGGGAGTCAGACCGCCGGCTGTCTACGTTCGACAAACCCGTAAGCAACATTGCACGCATCGCAATCACGGACAGCAACACCAAACTTAAATTCATAATTGACACCGGGGCCGATGTATCCGTTACACCAGTTCGACCAAGTGACAAATGTGGGAAAGCAGTAAACCTTCAATTATACGCAGCGAATGGCACGTCAATCAAAACGTACGGCGAACGACGCATGAGCCTATCCTTAGGTTTGGGAAAAAACTTTGAGTGGACCTTCATCATAGCAGACGTCTCAGCGCACATCATCGGTTTAGACTTTTTACGTAAATTCAATTTACTCGTGGATCCAGTACGCAACATGCTTCACGACCGAACGACGCTTAACGAAGCTAAAGGTCACGCTATCCACGCGAACATATCATCAGTTGTAACTATCAAGGCGCCAGATAAATACGCTAGTCTGCTAGATGAGTTCAAGGAGTTAAGTATACTTAACAACGCGAAGAAATGCACGTCATCGAAAGTAACACACCACATAGTTACAACCGGTCCCGCAGTTTTCGCACGACCTCGCCGTCTCACAGGCGAAAAACTAGACGCAGCAAAGCGTGAGTTTCAGTACATGCTAGAGCGGGGTATTTGTACGCCGTCGAACAGCGAATGGGCTAGTCCCCTGCACATGGTGCGCAAGGCCAACGGCGAGTGGAGACCGTGCGGGGACTACCGGTCGCTCAACGCCGTAACAACCGCCGACCGATACCCCATACCATTTTTACACGATGTCACGCATATATTGAATGGGAAATCCATTTTTTTCGGTAATAGATTTACAACGTGCTTACAATCAGATACCTGTCGAGCCAAAAGATGTTCCTAAAACGGCAATTACGACGCCGTTCGGACTCTTCGAGTTTCACTTCATGACTTTTGGCTTACGAAACGCAGCGCAGACGTTTCAGCGGCACATTCACGACGTGTTGCAAGGAATCGATTTCGCATTTGCATATATAGACGACATCCTCGTGGCTTCTGCGAATCCAATCGAACACGAAAAACATTTACGGGAAATTTTCGAACGTTTAAAGAAGAATCATTTGGCCATTAATGCCAGCAAATGCCAATTTGGCAAAACTCAAGTTAACTTCCTCGGCCACGCCATCAGCGCGGAAGGGCTCAGACCCATGGATGTAAAGGTAGAGGCGATTCGCAAGTTTTCGAAACCAACTGTGGCCAAAGATCTGAAACGTTTTCTTGGAATGCTCAATTTTTATCGCCCCTTTTTGCCTAACGCTGTGAGCAACCAACGAAAATTGCAAGAATTAATAAAGGGCAACATCAAACACGACAAAACCATCATAAAATGGAACGAGGAAGCCAACGAAGCATTTACGGCTTGTAAAGATGAACTGGCCAACGCTACTCTCCTGAGTCACATGTCCCCGATTGCGGAACTGACTCTAACGACCGATGCCTCGAACAACGCAGTGGGTGCCGTAGTTCATCAAATCATCGGTGATGTACACCAGCCGCTCGGATTCTACTCAAAGCGACTAACGTCAGCGCAAGAAAAATATTCAACGTATGATCGGGAGTTGGTTGCGGTCTACCAGGCTATTCAGCATTTTCGCCACATACTAGAAGGTAGGCAATTCGTAATTTACACTGATCATAAACCCTTAATTTACGCCTTTACACAAACCGTAAACGATGCACCTCCTCGGAGAGCCCGCCAGCTAGATTTTATTTCCCAATTTTCTACCGACATAAGGCATTTGCCGGGGAAAGAGAACGACGTTGCCGACTTATTATCCCGAGTTCAGACGATGGACGCGCTAGACTTCGATGTCATCGCGAAGGCACAGTGCTCAGACGAGGAACTGAAGGAATATCTATCTTCATCAAATTCATCACTACAGCTGAAGAAAATTACTATACCCAACAGCTCCGCAGTCTTGATCTGCGACGCAAAACAAACTAGGTTACGGCCGATTGTACCAAGCAGCCTACGTCAACAGGTAATCGCAAAATTGCACAGCCTCGCACATCCCGGACGTAAAGCTTCGCAAAAACTAATATCGGAACGTTACGTGTGGCCAGGTATGGCGAAGGAGATCGCTCAGTTTGTGCGCCACTGTATTCAATGCCAGAAAAATAAAGTTCAACGGCATACTAAAGCTCCTCTTGGTGATTACAACAAAGCGGATAGCCGATTTGAACATATCCACTTGGATATCATAGGGCCGCTGCCGACATCGAATAATAACCGATACTGTCTTACCTGTATAGACCGATTTTCTCGGTGGCCAGCCGCGATACCCATCCCGGATATGTCCGCAGAAACGATTGCACGCGCCTTAATTGAGGGATGGATTGCACATTTCGGCGTACCCGTACAGATCACAACCGACTTAGGTCGGCAGTTCGAGTCGACAGTTTTCGGCGAGCTCATGCGCATCATGGGGATACGACACCTTAAAACAACGGCTTACCATCCCCAAGCCAATGGTATGATAGAGCGCTGGCATAGAACGCTTAAGGCCGCTATAAAGTGCCACAAAACGAAGGATTGGTGCGCAGTTCTCCCACTGGTCCTACTGGGCTTGCGAACCGCCATCAAACAAGATCTTCGAGCAAGTCCCTCTGATATGCTTTTTGGAACGCAATTACGGGTACCAGGCGAATTTTTTTGCCCTAGCGAAAGTAAGCTAAACGAAACGGAATTCATTAAGCAATTACGGCGGCACTTTGCTGCTGCTCAGCCAGGGAAAACAACTCGCCACGGGGCTCAGCTAACATTCGTCCAACCTGAGCTTAAAAATTGCGAATTCGTGTTTGTTCGAGTAGATCGCGTGCGTACAGCATTGGAAGAGCCGTACGAAGGACCATTCCAAGTGCTGAAACGGAACGAGAAATTTTTCAAGCTTCTCAGGAATCAAAAAACTATCACCGTTTCCATTGACCGCCTCAAGCCCGCTTTTTTGGAAGAAGGAACGCAAACAGTAGCCAAAGTGCCGTCGACGATAGTCAGCGAAGCGCTGCCACCACGAGTTACGAGGTCAAGGCAGCAGCCGCATAAGGTAATATCTAGCGGGGGAGCCCTGTAGCGATTCTACAGTAGGTGGCAACTCAACTTATAATTATCACTT
>NW_023472477.1:0-4091 GCF_013731165.1 Rhagoletis pomonella
GTTAATATGGCGGGAAGTATTACTAACGGCCACATTATTAATACATGAAAATGTATACTTGCATGTGTGTATAAATGATGCTAACGGCCAACATTGTTGGTTATTAATACTGCAAATGTATACATGCATGTGCATAAATGAACATTAGGGTGGTACACCCATTGCATTATTTTGAGTTTAGGGTGGAGGCCTAAACATACCGGCCCCCTTGCTATAAGCAACATCTATTACGACTCAGCCATCACACCGCGTTGAGTAGCTAATTACAAATTCGAAGGTAAGTAGAAAAAATGTCAGCTGGTTGTCATCCGATCAGTCGGACTTCCTCGTTGTCACCCGTGCTTCCATCTTCGCCTCCTACAGCTGTAGAAATGATACGAAAAATAAGGTTAAGAGAACAAGGCATGGTTTGACATTTCATTGCACTTCATTTATTAAACAATTCATATTCATTTCAAGAAAGTGTATATATATTTATCTAAATAAAAAATCAAAAACGAAAAAAAGATTTATTCGTTATTTAGGATCGACACGATCCCGATAGGATCCACCCAAATATGCTGCTTTGGGCCAGGAATGGCCCAAAAGCGCTTGGGAGTATCCCTGGCAGGATAATCTCGGGATACACATCGGCTCCCAAGACCAAGCGAATCGGCGTTGAGGTGTGGAAGTTCGGGTCCGCTAGTCGAATGTGCGTGTACGGTGCCGCTATCGAGGGATCGACGCTACTGGTGGGGCTGATCCGAATATAATTTCGCACCACTCTTGCATGGACTGCTACCCTTTTATTTTGGCCATGTTTGCCGCGCAAACGCAGTAGGCAACCCTGTTGCGGACCAAAATCAAGGCGCAGTTCGCGTACTAAATCGGCTGAGATTATCGAGGTCGGTGAGCACGCATCAATCAAGGCGCGTATCAAATGGAGCCGTCCTTGCGATTCGACCTTGACCACGGCAGTAGGGCATATTGATGTAACGGGCCTTAATACGTGAGTTGAAGGCTGGACCCGACCCGCTCTGAATGCAACAGGCAGCTGGCGAGGCCTCGTCTCCAGTCTACCTTGATGGCGGCGTCGATTTGCCGAATCCAATTGTCTGGCCCGCGGGCGGAAAGGCCTAGTTTCCGCTCCACGGCGACGGCGTGAAGGCTGGCGTGGTCGGAAAGGCCGAGTTTCCGATCCACGGCGCCGTTCATGTGCTAAGAGCGGTCGGGAGGGCCTAGTTTCCGATCCCCTTCGTGAAGTCGAGCGAAGAGTGCGGGTTGCTACTGCAGTTTCAATGACTTCGCCTTCCTCGGCGTCCGGTGGGAGAGCCCTGGTCTCTGTTCCTGAGTCTGAAGCATTGACCGATAGAATGTGCTCCGATTCATCCTCACTTGCGACTTGCACGCTCCATGGTCTTGTGTCGACTGCTTGGTGCTCCTCATCCAGGTGCAGAGTTGTATGATGCTTGTCATGGCACCGACGGCATCTCTCTTCGCTCGTGCACGTATCGACGCGGTGTGTCATAGACAAGCAGTTGCCGCAAAAACGTCCCAACAATGCCTCCCGCAATCTTTCTTCGGGAGATTTTACTCTGTATATTGGACAGAGCCTGATCGGGTGATTTCCATCACATAGACGGCATGCGAGTGGATAACACTGTGATTGCTGCTCCGCCCTTTTCCTCATTGAAGTGAATTTAGTCATTGTCTGAAATTGGTTAATGTTTTTTTCCCTTGCTGTTATCCGATACTAGTACTGTGTACTTATGTACTAAATATTGTGCCCTTATGTGTGTAGGTTACAGTTGGGTGGCGAGCATTAAATGAGTTTAAAACCGAAAACAAAATATAGTTTATACTTTGAAAATAAATGTTGATTCCACACTGTAAATTGATAGTGTGAACTGCATATAATATCGTACAAGCGTATAAAAAGTGTATGGGCACCTCAAATATTGAAGCGATACATTGTGGACAGGTGTTATCGATTTTGCTTGTTTGCTCCCATTCGTGATACGTTAATATCGTAAGACGGTCCTGCCACCCCAAAAAAATTCGCTCGCTAACGTTGAGGTGGTTGCTACGTCAAAGGTTCACGCAAAATGATTGTTCTGATTCGAATAATAGTTTGTTTCATTTTTACAACGTGTTTTCGCGGTATCAAACAAGAACGGTGGTAATAATCGATAAACGTGATACGGAGTATCATAATATTCCTGATGTCGATTACCGTGTTTTTGCGCATCGCAATCATTTTTTAAACTGGTATTCCAATCAAAAATCATCTAACACAATGGTAAGATAATTTATTAAAGTACAATTTTTCTAGAGATTGCGAGGCATGAACCAATTAGAACAGACCGGTCGAGAAGCAACCATTTGTGCGTTGATGACCGTCGAGTAGAGCAGTATTTATAATTTGCATAAAAGCCATACTTTGTGATAGCAATTAAGAAAATTATGCCTAGTCTTCATATTCTTTGTTTACTTTTAAAAGAAAATAACTGGCGTCGAAATTACCAACGTCAGCCAGAAAATTACTTTTTTCCTTTTGCTTCATCTTGTCGTAGTTCGACGGATTGAGTAAAAATCCCCAATGACGCAAGCTTAACGTAAGCATTTGGTCTCGAATACAACAGATGGCGCCATTGCTAATTCATGAATGGCAATATCCTGAATGGCTGAAATGTCATTCAAGAAATAACCTATCACGAGGAGAAACGGTTCGTATAGTGGAATTTGTTAGAATAGTAATTTGTAGTATATAGTTTGATTTAATATACTTAGTTTAGGTTTCAGACGCTTGCCTGCATCAATTTGCAACCCTTTGCCTTGAGCACACAGCACGGATTAATGCCCTGTAAATGGATAAAGAGAAGATGCCCGAAGTGTAAGTGGTTCTGTATGTATGTATGTAATTAAACTTTACATTTTTTTTTTCCATCCTACAATATTATCTTCTGTTTGTTTTATTCACAGATTCTGCGGTTTCCGTGGTTTCAACATGAATTTTGGTTGTGCACTTCGGGCGGTATGTGGCAGACGAATTCAACAAATAACAGCGGGTCTGTTGCTGGAAGCAATTTGCAGAACGATTCCAAGGTGATCGTAGCATCAACGTCCAACCCTAATTCTTCAGCAACCGCAGCAGTCACTGGTGCAACCGTTGTGACTTCACCATCTAGCACTCCCACCCAAGCCACCTACTATCTTATATACCACAATGGATTTCAACTAAGTATTCCACCGAATACAGTGCCACCACCATTTACACCTGCGCATTTTACCAGTACGACCAACTCTGGCACATCCCCTTCGTCGGGACAAGTTACGCAGTCTGCAGTTGGCGGAGCTTATAGTTTGCTTGCGAACACATCAATAACTGCTGTGTTGTTCTTGTACCTACAGCGGCAGGAAATGCTTAAACAGCAACAACAACGAAGAAGGCGGCAACGAATAAGTGATGGGGTGAGTGCGTTTGAGGTATCTGAATAAAATTAAGGACAGGATTGCAGTGGAGCGCTGAAGAGAGCGACGAGCAAAACGTACTTTCAACTAAAATGCTAATATACATACCTAAGCACACATGCATGTATGCGCATAGATACGTATGTGCATACATAGCTACGCATGTGCATAGATACATACCATGCGCATAGATACGTATGCGCATAGATACATATACATATAAGTGTCCGCATATATCTTTTCTCGTCACTTGTTCTGTCGCTTCACTGCAGCAAAACCAAGTTGTGGGGAAAACCCTGACGATATGCGTACAATTAAAACCATGGGTTTGAAGATAGCGCAAATTGATGTGAAAATTTCAATTACATATTAAATATATTGTTTTATATACCCGGCTCGAAGGACCATGTGCAACGCTGCAACGACTGCGTATTTGATAGCTCAATGGTTCGCAGTTTGTTGCACCGATGTCGTGTTAGAAATATGGTGAAAATAAATAAAGACGGGAATTAGTCTTCCGTATAAAATGTAATTCGTTTATTACAAAGTATGTATATATATATTTTGCTATGTATACACAAAAATTGGATTAGGAAATTAACTTTACCTCAATCGCTTATGACGTCGGGTGATGGCTGATA
>NW_023472478.1:0-4090 GCF_013731165.1 Rhagoletis pomonella
CTGTGTTTTAGTTTTACTAAATGGTTTGTTAGCTATGTTTTTAATAAATTTCACATTGAAATAAAAAGTATTGAAACTCAAAAAAATGTTTGGTAGGTTATGGTTGGTTATGGTAGGAGATTTTGGTAGGAAAAAAATGTGTCTGTGGCAACGATGTGTGTAACGCACTACAAATTAGCTCTCCCCCTATACATGCAATTTTCCGCTTGAAGAAGGCGAACAACAAAGACGCGCCTGTTATTGTAAAGCTTGGCTCTGCGAGCGACCGCTCTTCCGTATGCAGAGCAAACGCTCGGTACTGCAAGTCCAAGCGAAAACCTCCTGCACTCCGTGATTTGGGAATTGACGCTAATGGTCATGTGACAATACACGAATGCCTGACCAAGCATAATCGTGAAGTCATGCAGCATGCGATCGAGCTTAAAAGCTCAAACAGTCAACGACGTAACGTAGACGTAGGTTGACGCAGACACGATCTACCTTATGCGATTCGCGTGTTAACTAAAACTCACCACCGCATGGCGGTGACGTTGCCGTTGCTTCCCCCTCTCTCTATCAACAGTAAATTTGATATGCTGCTACGTACGTCAACCTACGTTTACGCTACGTCGTTGACTAACTGAGCTTTAAGAGACACAAGCGACTGATGACTGTGTTTTCTCGCTCCGTGGGCAAGTGAACACAATTGACGACGTCAATATAATTGTAGCGCCCACTAACTACAAGAGCAGCCAATAATGTCAATAATGTTATGGTCTGATTATGCATACTTCGCATAACTTCGCACAACTTCGCATAAACTTCAAACTGTAATTTCGTATGTACTTTGTATGTATTCCATTACCCAGAAATTAGCAGAACTTTTAAAAACTTAGCGATCTGTTGAGTTTAGATTTTGCTTCACATTTTCGTAAGTTACACTTTTAGTGCACTGGTAAAAATGGTTGTGCGAAGCTATGCGAAGTATGCATAATCAGACCCTTAGCCTCTGACTTTATATTCTCTATTTTTTGTACTTATGTTTCTACTTTCTCTCTTTTATTTCTCCTTATATTTTCATATTTGTACACAACTGGCAGAAATATGTATACCCTATTTCGGATAATATGTATATTATTTTTAATGCTTGTTTTAAAAGTGCGATTACTTTTGCTATTATTTAATGACATCTGATTCAAAGAGTTACAGCTGTACCAGAGACAATACTCACAGCATGATCAGAATTCTGGGTAAAAAAAAATTGGACTCAAACTCTGCCATATCAATGCGCAGAGCTTACCAAGGAAAATTGAAGAATTTAGATATATTTTTGAGCGTTCCGACGTTGATGTACATAGTTTGCGTTTCAGAAACATGGTTCACCTCATGCCACAGTAATGATTTTGTGGGTGTTATTGGCTACAAACTTTTCCGGCAAGATAGGATTGGTCATGGTGGGGGAGTTGCTGTGTACGTTAAAAATAACATGCAGAATAGTCAGCACCTCTACTAATACAAGTGCCATCGAGTATATTTTCTTGCAAATTCTTGCCAAGAATGATAAAATGTTAATTGGCTGTGTATATAGACCTAACAAACTGATTGACTTTACTTGCTTTATGGAATGTCTTGAAGAGCCTACGTTACCTTATCGCAATATAGTCATATCTGGCGATTTCAACTGCGACTTCCTTATGGATAATAGCTTTTCACTTTCTATGCTGAATCTTGGATTATTCACGGTCAATTATTCGATGCCTACTCACTTCACGCGCACAAGCAGTACTCTTTTAGATATATTTTTTGTCAATATGGAATCAAAAATCCTGATTTATGATCACCTCACTGTACCCAACTTTCCTAAACATGACTTAATTTATCTAACATACGATTTTACCTTGGATCCCATTACCGACAAAGGCTGCTACTCGTATCGCGATTTCATGCGCATCAACTACGATCAACTAGAACATGCTGTTGATTCTATAACATGGGAATATGTGCTGGATATGGTATCGACAGATGACCAAATTAACTTTCTCTAAGAAAACATCAACGTTCTTTTTTATCGCCACGTGCCACTAGTTACCAGAAAAGTCAAACGTATCAAACGCCCTTGGTTCAATCGAGACTTAAAAAATTAATCCCTGAGAGGAATTCCGCGTACCGAAAGTGGAAATGCTTAAGAAGTGACGTCTTGTACTCTGAATATAAGAAACTCAGGAAGGCAGTCAGGAAAGAAATCAAGGCTCTTAAAATGAGGTACTATGAGAAGAGATTCAACTTAGCTGTAGGGTCAAAGAAAACCTGGAAACAAGTCTGCGAAATTGGTATCAGCAGCAAGAAGAATTCAACTTCCGATTGTGTTGATGTAAACGAGCTTAATACCAAATTTTTGGATCTGCCCAAAACTAGCGCCTGTCCTGACAGATATGCCACCCGGTCAGATAGTTCCATCCCAAACTTTAGTTTTATTTGCGTAGATGACTGCGACGTTGTTGAGTCAATACTTGCAATTAAATCCAATACCACTGGCTTTGATGGAATCCACCCGAAATTTCTCAAATGTATTCTCCCTTTATTGTCGGCCGCTGTGGTGTAGTGGTAAGCAGTGCGCGCTTTCACTCACCAGCACCTGGGTTCAAGCCCTGGTCAAAGCAACATCGCAAAAAATTTAGAAAAAGGTTTTTCTTAACAGCGGTCGTCCCTCGGCAGGCAATGGCAAAGCTCCGAGTGTATTTCTGCCATGAAAAACAGCTTGTCATAAAAATACAACGCCGTTCGGATTCGGCGTAAAACTGTAGGTCCCTCCGCTTTGTGTGACAATATCAAGGCGCACGCCGCAAGTTTGAGGAGAAGCTCGGCCAAACACTAACATATGTGTAAGCGCCAATCTATTATTATTATTCTCCCTAAGATTTTACCCTATTATACCCACGCTCTTAACAACATTCTTATCACGTCAGCCTTTCCAACCTGTTGGAAAAAGGTCAAAATTATTGCTATTTTAAAGCCGAACGGTGATCACAGGCCAATCGCGATTCTGCCGTTTCTGTCCAAGGTGTTGGAGCGCTTAATGCATCGTCAAATCAACTCCTTTTTGAAGAAAAATTCGTTCGTGAGTGAATGCCAATCTGGCTTCAGATTCAACAGAAGTTGTATCACTGCACTTTTAAAAGTTACTGACGACATCAGGCTCAAGATGGACAAAGATTTTGTAACCTTTCTGACACTTCTTGACCATTCCAAAGCCTTTGACACTGTTGACCATGACTTATTTTGTTTAAAGTTGAAAATCTGTTTAACTTCTCGTCTTCAGCTTTAAATCTGGTGAAGTCGTATCTTTGTGAGCGTTCGCAGGCATTTTGTGTTAATATTTCTATGTCCAGCTTTATGTCCGTAGTTAGAGGTGTCCCGCAAGGTTCCGTGCTTGGTCCTTTGTTATTTGTGTTATATGTAAATGATCTTCCTGAGGTACTTAATTACTGTGATATTTATGTTTATGCTGATGACGTCCAACTGTATCTTAGTTGCCACTTTGATTCAATTAATGCAAGTATATGTAATTTAAATAGTGATCTAGGTGTGGTCAATGTGTGGGCTAATAATAACGGTCTAGTCCTAAACCCTAGTAAATTTCAGTGTATTGTCATTTACAAAAAATATTTCAAGCTTGACGACTTTGGCAAAGTAACTCTAAATAACTCTGCAATTGATTATGTGGACTCTGCAAGGAACCAAGGTGTGATATTTAATGGAACTCTCACATGGAACAATCACATAATCAACTCCATCGGGAAATTATATGGAATACTACCGTCTCTTTGGTATATTCAATATTTTACCCCAGAGAGAATTAGACAAAGCTTACTTGCTCCCGACTCTATTGTATGGCTGTGAATTGTACGCCAGCTGTGACAGTGTTTGCAATAAAACACTTAATGTATTATACAATAATGTTATATATATTATGGCGTAAAACGTCGAGAGCATATTACAATATACGCGCATAAAATTTATTCAATGCCTCTTGAAAATGCTCTAAAATTGAGATGTCTTACTAAGTTGCACAAAATTTTGACCACAAAGGAACCTCAGTATCTCAGGCATA
>NW_023472479.1:0-4090 GCF_013731165.1 Rhagoletis pomonella
ATCGGAAACTAGTCCAAAGCGCTTCAAATCGGCTGTGTATTCTTTCTACTCAAAATAAATCCTGTACCATCTTATTAAAAATTTTTATTTACCACTTTACTATTTCTTTCTTCAACTGAAAAATATATGAAATGTTATCTCAGCAGCGGCTCCATTTATTTGTTCCCGCAAATGCTCTTCGTTTTGAATTGTTTTTGAATAAATTTTGTCCTTAAGACAGCCCAGTAGAAAAAATCTAATGGATTCAGGTCTGGCGATCGAGCGGGCCACGTGATTGGCCCGTATTGTCCAATCTATCGGCGAGGATAAGTTTCGTCTAAATGAGCTCTTTTTTCACGCCCGTAGTGAGCAGGGCACCCGTCATTTTGCAGTCATAGTCTTCGCCGTAGGTTTAAGGGTACATCTTCTAAAAGAGTTGGAAGCGAATGCATATGGCGGCGGTTCCGGCAACAGCGAATTTAATTGCGCGAATTTGTTTTTAATGTATGTGCATACGGTGAAAGGTAACAAGATCAACGGAAATAAAGTCAATTGACTTTATTTCCCACCCTGGTGCGAAATAAAATCAATTGACAATATAACCTTTTCAAAAGCGAAATAAAGCCAACAAAAATTTGGAAATAAAGTCATTGACGCTTTTTCCTCATTCAAATGGAAATAGCGTCAACAATGCTTAAAGTATGTCGATTCATAGAAAAAAAAGTTATTCTTACAATAAACATTTCCCCGTAAGTTTTGTGTTTTAATAGATGAAAAAGGTTATTGCCAAATCCTCAGTGTGGTGCTATTAATCCATGAAAGAATGCGTACGAGCGTTTGAAGGCAGACTGGAGAGAGTGGAACGTTATTGTGCATTGGTTGAAGAGCTTCGCAGTGAGATGCTTCGATTAAAAGCAAGTCTCAGTGAATGCGAGATTAAAAGCGTTGCTACCGATGTCATTATTAATGGCATACCGCACAAAACAGAGGAGAATTTGGCTAAGGTGTTTGGCGATATTTGCCGGATGGTGCAGCTCACCCTACCTCCTATTCGCGCTGCATTCCGTGTAAAAACAATATCAAAAATAACAACAATGTCCCCTGTTATTATTAAACGGTTGGCAAATTTGTCAAAGTGAAGGGTAGGGGAGTTACTCTTAGAGATATTGGTTACGGATCTGATCAACGCATTTACATGCATGAATGTCTCTCGAAGAGCAGTCGGGAACTTCTCCAATTTGCGTTGCAGCTGAAGCGGCAGTGCGTTGCAGCTGAAGCGGCAGAAACATTTAGTATCGGCATTTTCGCTCAGGGGAAGTTTGTTTATTCGTGCACAACCGCGAGGTGATGCAATAAAGGTAACGCGCAAAGAGGACATAGAGCGTGTCATAGACAAGTTGTGACTGAGTGAGTTACGTATTATGCGTTATTGTTGTATTAAGTTAAGCTACCTTTATGCCTTTATTTGCTTTTTTTATTTTTTCTATTTCTTCACTCTCAATTTAACCACTACCTATTTGTATTGCAATCGCGCATCTCTCAATTATAATGCCTTACTGCTGAGTAGTAATCTCTGATTGTGGTCTCAGTATGGAGGGTTTAAATCAAAATATTGATATGTATCGCAGCGTTAATGAAAACCACAAGGTGCGTATTGACATTCTGTGCAAGCAAACTAAAGACCTTAATGTTGTTCATTTTAATGCGCGTAGTCTGAACGCAGATAAACTGGATTACGTCAGAAGTATCTTTGGCGAGCCTGCTGTGGATGTCATTTGTGTTACAGAGACTTGGGTCAGTGCTGATGCTTCGAACTTGTACTATGATATAGCTAATTATAATTTGGTAAGGAATGATAGAAAATTTAAAAAAGGGGAGGGATCGCCATATATTGCCGGTCTGACCTAAGAATCAAGGTATTGGCAGAGTCGGTTAACTCTGGAACAGAGTTTTTAATATGTGAAGTTTCTGACGGTGTATGTAAGGTTTTGGTGTCGTGTGTATTAATCCACATAGGACATGCGTGTTGGATTCGTTTTTTGGTGAGTTATCTGTGTTTTTATTTGAATATGAACGTTTTGTTATTTGTGGTAATTTTAATGTAAATCTTCTTGTAAACGACTCTTGTACCAGTAATCTACTTGATCATGTTTCGGCAGGAGGACTTGTTATTGTCAACAAGACTATGCCTACCAGATATGCTAACAATTCAAAACCTAGTGCCTTAGATATCTTTATCACTTCTGATATTGAACATGTGCTTAAATTTGATCAACTATGTTTTATATCTAACCACGACTTAATCTTTTGTTCACTAGATGTTAATTTTAATCGTCCTGGTGTTGACGTTAGTTTTACGTATCGAGATTTAAAGTCCATAAATGTTAATGAATTGTTTCTTGATCTGTCCAGTGTTCGTTGGGAAGATTGCTGGTATTGTGAAACCATTGACAAAAAGCTTGATTTCTTAAATAGGAACCTTACTGAACTTTTTGACGCACATGTCCCTATTCGCTCTGCTCGCACTATAAATCGGTCATGTCCATGGTATACTAAAAGAGTTTGCTTGGCAATAAAAAAAACGCAATAAGCTTCATGCCAAATGGAAGAAAACCTTAACTGAGTACTGTTGGGCTCAATATAAGACTGCTCGGAATGAGGCTACGGTTATCATAAGGCAGGCTAAGAGCTGGTACTGTAGAAATAAACCTAACCCGGAACTTCCCGCCAGAGACTTGTGGCGTAACCTTAAAAACTTGAATGTGCATGGTAATGCTGAATCTGATTGTAATTTTTACCCTGATATACTGAATGAGTTTTTCATTAGTGCAAGCAGGCAAGAGAACCCCCCTTCAATTGGCGAATATAGCCTGACTGACTGTGGCTTCGTAAATAAATTTCAATTCGAAGGTGTGAGTGAGATAGATGGTTTGAAGGCTGTAATGGATATCAAGTCAAATGCGGTAGGGGAAGATGGAATTTCGCTGAAATTCATAAAAATTGTGTTGCCATTCATCTTGGGTACTATCACACATCTCATAAATTACTGTCTCACCAGTTCATGCTTTCCGTCTGTGTGGAAAAAAGCTATTATTGTTGCTGTAGCTAAAACAACTAATGCTAATAGTCCTGGCGATTATCGACCAGTAAGTAAATTGCCTGCTCTTTCAAAGGTATGTGAATCAATAATGGCGGCTCAAATTTCGGTATATATTCAAGAAAGAGGACTGCTTTCACAGTTTCAGTCAGGTTTCAGGCCACAGCATAGTTGCAATTACGAAGATTCTTAATGATATGTGATGCAATTACAAAGATTCTTGATGATATAAGGATACAATATGACAATGGTGATTTAACCCTCCTTTGCCTGCTTGACTTTTCAAAGGCATTTGACCTTGTTAGTGATAGCCTGTTGTGTAAAAAACTTAAGCATCTGTTTGGTTTTACAGACAGTGCTGTCAGGTTAATGTGAAGCCACCTTGATGGGAGATCACAAGGAGTCAGAGGAAAGGATACCTCGTCTATGTCAAAACAATTGCTTCTGGAGTTCCACGAGGATCTGTTCTTGGGCCGTTGTTGTTTAGTCTTTTTGTTAATGATGTGTTTTCTATGTGTCGGTATGTGAATGTACATGCGTATGCTGATGATATTCAGCTATACTTGTCCAATCGTATTGGCCTTATTGAGGATTTGTGTTTAGAATTAATAGTGATTTGTCTGCGATATCAGAATGGGCTCGTAACAATTGTTTGTGTCTAAATGCTTCAAAGTCGTTCGTTCTCCGCATAAGTAATAGTGTAATTTACCTTAATGATATACCTAAATGGTTAGTTGGCAATAATGTCCTCGCTGTTACTGACAAAATAAAAAATCTGGGATTCACTATTAACTCTAAGTTGAATTGTCGTGACCACGTAAATAAAGTCGTTGGCAATTTGTATGCTGTGTTACGTCGTCTAAAGATTTCTGCCTCATTTACACCACTAGAAACAAGGCGCAAATTAGCCAAGCAACTCGTAGTACCCCTCATTACGTACTCTGAGATCGTATATAGTAAACTTGAATCTATCTCCTCCCACAAAATTAATGTTGCATTCAATAATGCCATTAG
>NW_023472480.1:0-4090 GCF_013731165.1 Rhagoletis pomonella
GAAGAAAAACTATCCGAAAATTGTATTCCAGCGAGTTTCAGCAGGTTTTGATAAGCAACAGTAACAGTCCGCGTTTTGGGCCATATCATCATTTTCTTTAATTTATAGAGTCGGAAAGAATCAGCACGATTCGTAATATGTTTGTAATGAAGGCCTATAACGAAGGAGGAATTACATTGTAAAAAAAAATAATAAAAGTTGTGGTTCTGATATTTCGAGCCCGTTTAAGAAGCCCGGGCCCGGGGGGATTCACCCCTTTTTCCCCTCCCTCTCGACGGGCCTGCGTAGGTATATTACTAATGTAAAAGAAAAACAAACACGTATTTCGCTGTTACATATGTACATATGTAGGTATGTCAAAAAACAATGATATTTCTCCGGAACTATCTTCCACCGGTAATGGTTTTAGAGGGCTTTATTTTCTCCTGAAAAGTATTTATTATTAAAATATATTTCATAAAGAGCTTAATAAATTTACCTTAGGGGGATTTTAGCGAAGACGATACCACAGGTTATCATAGATAGATTTTTATCGTTTTAGTTTTCACTATTTTCTCTACTTGCATTGTTATAAACGCAACCGCAGTGCGACTATCTCTCATATAGTATTTTATCATCAAGTTGTCAAGGCAATGCCCGTGTATTTAAGTTGACAATGCAAATAGAAATTATCCAAAGAGACTCATGGACTTCCCAACAGTGCTGAGTTATTACAAATAAACAATATAAAAAAAAACTTTTTAATATCCAACACTTTATAAATGCGCTAGAAAGTAAAAAATATTAATTCTCAGTCCAATAGAATTTGTTTATAAGGTTGAAAATGAAAAGCGTGGGGCGCATGCAATACAAATCATTAGATTTAATTGACAATAGTCGAACTACGTAACATAGGCCTAAAATTTCTACAGAGAAAGTACAAATTTGAGATCGATTTTAAGCGGTCGTTATACATATATCCACAAACATACATATCAATTCTAGTCTATTACATGCGCCCCACGCATTTTATTTTCAATCTCATAAATTGTTTATAATGACTTTTGCTAAAATTTCAAAATCAAAAGTTATCAAAACGAAGTCTATGGGACTGAGAATTATAATTTTTTAATTTTTAGTACATTTATAAAAGCGTTGTACATTGAAAAGTTTTTTTTTATATTATTTATTATTATTATTTTCTACTTTTTAGTCTTTTCTGTATAAAATTGTGCAATAGATTTTAAAATCATTCACGATATTAATAGATTGGTGCACCCACATGCATATACATATGTATGTACATTAGACTGCATCACTCCCCATACAAAAAAAAATCGGTACTATTTTTCCATTGGAATTATAAAATCTATTATATTCTAAGACGACCACCAAAATATTTCGGAAAAATATTACGATTTAAGTGAGCTGGACCGATTTGAAAATACCTCCAAAAATCGAGTATTTATGAATAAAAATAGTTTCTTAAAGATTTTTTTTTTTAAATATTTGCATAAAAATATTTAAAAAAAATTTAAAAAAAGTTTTGAACGGAATCGTAATGATGAGATTTTTGATGCTGTTTTTAAACTTTTTTCAAAGATTGGTATAGGAAAAACTAGAATAACTGAACCTAAACTCTTCCGATTTAGACTTAAGAGGTGTCATTGGAAAGGTATTTTCTCACCCTTTTTATTTCTTTGCTAATAAACTCATTCAAAAGATGGAAGAGAAAGGCAGGATGAACGAACGTCACTCAAAATTTAATTAAGATGTGTTGGTATTCGAAAAAACAAAATGGGACACGAATGACGTTTTTTTGGCCAGAAATAAAAACAGTGTGAAAATACCTTTCTATTGAGACCCCATAAGTCTAAATCAGAACATTTTTGGCCCAGTTATTCAAGTTTTTCGTAAACCAATCTTTGAAAAAAGTAAAAAAACAGCATCAACAATCTCATTCTTACGATTCCGCTGAAAAGATTTTTAAATATTTTTATGCAGATTTTTTAAAATTAATCTAATTTGTCATCTGAGGGGACTTTTTTCAAAAAGTTCTTTAAGAAACTATTTTTATTCATAAAAAACTTCATTTTTGGAGGTTTAAATCTTGAGATTTTTCCGAAATATTTTGGTGGACGTCTTAAAATATAATAAATTTTGTAATCCCGGTGGAAAAACCGCAACTTATTTTGGTGATGCAGTCTAATGTACATACATACGAGCACCAATTAATTTCGTTTAAAGAAATGGCGTGTCGTCCATTTCCGCTGTAGCGTACGTAGCGCATAGGACTTTTTATAGGAACTTTGCAAAGCAAAGGTTTTATAGACAAAAATGGTGTCTGGACACACAACATTGCAAGTTGAGAAAAGCATTGTAAATTGGATTTGCATATGGCGAGAAATTGTCAGCTTCAAAGAAATGCCTATTGGATGTCCCACCCTTCACAGCCAATTTTTTTGAAGTGAAACTTCTTTAGCGGCGGTTGGCTGGGAGTAAATTGGCAATTCAACGGAAATTGCACACGGAAATAATGCAACGGAAATTATGCAACGGAAATGGTGCAACGGAATTGGTGCAATGGAAATGATTGGGGCTGAAACAAGTGCTTCTTGTGTGGATGCATATGTAAAGATGAAGATAGGGGAAGGAAGATTAAAATAAAGGTAACTAAAAAGGCAAGGATATAGAAAGAGACACAGATACTATTTTGGGATTTTAAAGATTTTCGGGATTCTCGGGACTTATCGATGAAATAATCGAAATTTTTATTGGTTTTGTTATCGATATTTTTATCGATTTTGTTATCAATATTTTTATCGATTTTATAATCGACATTTTTAACTATTTTGTTAGCGATAATTTTTATCGATTTTGTCATCGATATTTATCGATTTTGTTATCGATATTTTAATCGATTTTGATATAGATAATTTTATCGATATTTTTATCGACTTTTTTTATCGATAGTTTTATAGATTTTGTCATCGATATTTCGATTTGGTTATCGATATTTGTCGATCTTGTTATCGATATTTATCGATTTTGCTATCGATATTTATGGATAATATTATCGATTTTGGCCGCTGTGGTGTAGTGGTAAGCAGTGCGCGCTTTCCCTCATCAGCACCTGGGTTCAAGCTCTGGTCAAAGCAACATCGCAAAAAATATAGAAAAAAGGTTTTTTCTTAACAGCGGTCGTCCCTCGGCAGGCAATGGCAAACCTCCGAGTGTATTTCTGCCATGAAAAACAGCTTCTCATAAAAATACAATCGCCGTTCGGAGTCGGCGTAAAACTGTAGGTCCCTCCTCTTTGTGTGGCAACATCAAGGCGCACGCCACAAGTCGGAGGAGAAGCTCGGCCAAACACTAACATATGTGTAAGCGCCAATCTATTATTATTATTATTATTATCGATTTTGTTATCGATATTTATCGATTTTGTTATCGATATTTATCGATTTTGTTATCGACATTTATCGATTTTATTATCGATATTTATCGACTTTGTTATCGATATTTATGTATTTTATTATGGATATTTTTATCGATTTTATTATCGATATTTTTATCGATTTTGTTATGAATAATTTTAGGGATTTTGTTATGGATAATTTTATCGATTTAGTTATCGATATTTATCGATTTTTATCAATTTAGTTATCGATTTTTATTGATTTTGTTTTAGATATTTGTCGCTTTGTTATCGATTTTATCGATTTTGTTATGGATATTTTTACCGATTTTGTTATCGATATTTTTATCGATTGTGTTATGGATATTTTTATCGATTTGGTTATGGATATTTTTATCGATATTTTAATCGAGTTTCTAATAGATTTTGCTACCAATATTATTATCGATTGTGCTATCGAAATTTTTATCGACTTTTTCGTAAATTTTATTATCGATAGAGTGTAAAGATAAAAATGGAGATAAAGGAAAACAGAATAACATAAGTGCAACTAGAACGTACAAGGGTAGAGGAAGGGATCTAGATAGAAAAAAGACAAAAAATATAACCTTAAGCAAAAGCAGATGTATGTATATATGTACATAAGTATGTATGTAGTATTTTGGTTATAAAACAAAATAGATATGTATGTAA
>NW_023472481.1:0-4090 GCF_013731165.1 Rhagoletis pomonella
AAAATATAAATGAAAGGAAACAATTATGTCCACCAAGAGAAATATCGCCTAATTACCTTTATTTTGGCGTCATTAGTTTTTTAATAGGTCATATTGTTCAAAAGATAATAATATTAAAAAAAATTTTTAAATTTAACTTTAACCATTGATATGTCCTTTATTTTTTTCTTTAGCCAAATAATTTTTGTAGGGTTGAAATTAGCACAAAAAGTTCTATTGAGTCACATTTTTGTTTTTGCATGGCTAGATTACTGATATTCTGTGGACGGAACGACCTGGGACTATATCTGATTAAATCCTGCAGTATGGGAACAGACTAACTGTCGGCAAATTGGTTGCAGGTTTGGATTAGCAAAGACACAAACCAAATTCGATCAAAACGGGTTGCATTGCATTTGGTTTGTGTCTTTGAATAGCAGTGCCCAGTGCGGCGTAACTCAAGCTCCCACCCGCGCGTTAGTGCGGGTCACTAGACCCAATATTTTCATAAAATTCCTCTTTTGCCTCTATCTCGCAAATAACAAGAGGTACAGAATAATTGCATCTCACGAAATTGTAGGTCTTTCAATTTCCTAAAAAAATTCTCACAATCATCACATTTTAGCTTAATCAATGAAAATTCCACACTACCTCAATTTCAAAGCCTAATATCTCAAGAAACAGAGATATTAGCGACTTGGTGTTTTAGAACTTTTTTGTAGGAAATTGAAAGACCTACAAGTTCGAAAATTGCAATTTTTCTGTATCTACTGTTATTTACGAGATAGGGGCAAAAAAACGTGAATTTCATGAAAATATTGGGTTTAGTGTCCCGTACTACCTCGCTGGTGGGAGTTTGAGTTACGCCGAACTGGACACTTTTGTAGAACGTTCAACTCTGAAGAAAACCCATCATTGACCATGATTATACCATAAAATGCCCTTTTTACATCACTTTAAACACCCTGTCCAACATTTTGGCAGGATATTTACATTTTGACAGGTTTTTTATGAACTATATTTTATTTATATACAAAAGTGTTGTTAAAAACAAGTTCTCTTGCGTTTTAAAGAATTATCTGTTACTTACATTATTAATTTTGCATTGAATAAAAATGTACTGAAAAGTACTGATTTTTTTAGCATGAAAACGTCTAACGTACTGATTTCGTACATAAAAAATCTGGCAACCCTAACGAAACTGCGGCAAATGGAATAGTTCCGTTACCTTTCCCAATAGCTGAAACTGTAAAAAAAAAGCTGCCACACAGTTTGTATTTGGGGAGTGTTTGGAAAACCAATCATAGTATGCTATGGATTGCTTGATTTTGTATGGTTACCTCAAAACAATCATGATAGTAAACCATAACAAGCTCTCCCACTGAATATGGCACTTACATTAATCATCAGCCATACAGGTGCCTGATATATCTATGACTGCAATCTGAAATAAATTTTTTAATTTTTTAATGAGAAAAGCCTTCAATTTATAGCCTGATCTGGGGCTGGATTCTGGACACTGAAAATTATGTGCACTCCTAATTTTGCGATTTAGGAATAGTGTTGTCACTTGAGATTATTTTTAAGAATCAAACTTGAAGGTTAAGTAAAAAAAAATCGGGCCTTTAAATAAAAGATTTATGTAGAAGTATATATAAAAAAATATTTGTAAAATATGTATGTATCTCTAAGATTAATTCAATTCATATCAAATATTTTTTGTTACTTAAGTAGAGATTATTGTTTAACTTCCACAATTCATTTTCAGATCACACATTTAATCTGCACTTAAATGGCCAATATTGGTTATTTAAATATGAGATATGCAACCCTGTGTTTGTACCAAACAACCAAGATTGATAGGTAGGTTGTTTTATCAATCTTGCCAAAGAACAATCAGCTGTTCAGTACAAAATGTAAACAAACAAGCAAATGCAACAACAATTTCAAGGAGGAAGCAACAGTGCTGCCACTTATTTGGCATATTTAAATAAAGTTGCTCTGAAACCCAACGGAAGTTAAATGGCATTTACGCAACAATCCAAAATTAAACTTATGTGCCGTTTAAATATTCATTTGAAATTGGCCCTAATACTATGTTCACGTTAAAATATTAACTCGAGTTTAACTGTTAGAGTTTATGAACATTTGTCAAGTGTAATCATTGGGGTGTTTAAGAAGCTCACGAGTTTAATTTGGCATCTGTTTGTTTACTTTTTCTCATTCACATTTAGCCTGTTCCCGTACTCAAGGATTTAGACAGAAATAGTCCGCAGTAGCCTTGTTGCAGAATACCAACCGTTTGGCCATAAAGAAATAAAAAACGTAGCTAAATAGAACTTTTCATGCTGATTTTAACCATACCAAGATTATTTGGTGCAAATAAAAACTAAAGCCCATAAAAGAGGTTAAAGTTAAACTTTTATATTTTTCTTTTATTTATAATATCTCGGGAACTATTTGACCGATTACAAACTTATTGATGCTAATTTAAAGGTAATTTAGGTACGTTTTACGCGACGTATACAATTTTAAATAAACGCCATTTAAAAAAAATATATTTATATATTTTTTGGTTATTAGGTATTTTTTGCTTAAAACTATAAAGAAAGGAAATAAATTATGCACACCAAGTGAAATACCCCTAATTACCTTTATTTTGACGTCATTTAAAAAAATCAAAACATTTAACTTTAATCATTGATATCTTCTTTCTTTTCAACTTTCGCCAAATAAAATCTTGCAGTACGGGAACAGACTAACGGCAAATTGGTTGCAGGTTTGGATTTTCAAAGACACAAACCAAATGCAATGCAACCCGTTTTCATCGAATTTGGTTTGTGTCTTTGCTAATCCAAACCTGCAACCAATTTCCCGACGGTTAGTCTGTTCCCGTACTGCAGGATTTAATCAGAATTAGTCCCAGGTCGTTCCGTCCACACAAGTGTAGAATATCAGTAATCTAGTTATGCAAAAACAAAAATGTGACTCAATAGAACTTTTTGTGCTAATTTCAACCCTACAAAAATTATTTGGCTAAAGAAAAAAATAAAGGACATATCAATGGTTAAAGTTAAATTTTAAAATTTTTTTAAATATTATTATCTTTTGAACAATATGACCTATTAAAAAACTAATGACGTCAAAATAAAGGTAATTAGGGGATAATTCTCTTGGTGGACATAATTGTTTCCTTTAATTTATATTTTTAAGCCAGAAACATCTAATAATCAAAATATATATATATATTTATTTTTTCTTTTTTTAATGGCGTAAAAGGTATTTAAATTATCTTTAAATTAGCATCAATACGTTTGTGATCGGTCAAATAGTTTCCGAGATATTATAAATATAAAAGTTAAACTTGAACCTTTTTTACTGGCTTTAGTTGCTATTTGCGCCAAATAATCTTCATATGGTTGAAATCAGCATGGAAAGTTCTATTTAGCTAATTTTTTTTTTATTTCTTTATGGCTAAACGGTTGGTATTCTACACCACGGCTACTTCGGACTATTTCTGTCTAAATGCTGGAGTACGGGGACAGGCTAAATGTAAATAAGAAAAAGTTAACAAACAAATGTCAAATTAAACTCTGAGTTTATTAAACACCTCAATGAGTACATTTGACAGTTTTCCATAAACTTAAAACGTTAAACAAAAAGTCTTCACATAATAGATGTTTTGCTATGTTACATTTAACCCAGTAAAGTCTTAATTATCCCGGAAACTGACTGAGCACCTTAAATAATTTTGACGGCCCTAAAAAGCCCCTTAATATCACCTAATTCCTCAGCAATATATATCTGTGTTCGACCAAAATTTATAAAGTTGGTCGGCTACCGTGACGTCAAGCGATTTTTTCAATGTTTACTGGGCAATATTTTTAGCGATTTTTCAATGTTTAACGATATTTGCAAAGCACATAAAAAGCACAAAATAATAAACCCAATTAAGCAGTAAAAAGTCTTCACTGGATGGATGTTTTGCTAAGTTACAGTCAACCCAGCAAAGTCTTAATTATCTCGGAAACTGGATGAGCTCCTATAATTATTTTGGTGACTCTAAAAAGCCCAAAAATAGCACGTAATTCCTCAATAATATTTGTCCGTG
>NW_023472482.1:0-4089 GCF_013731165.1 Rhagoletis pomonella
CACCGGTCCGTCGACATCACTAGCCATGACCTCGATCCCTTCTGGAGGCATCTCTGGTTGCTGCTGTTTTGGCTCCGATTGTGGATGTGGTGATGCGCGGCGGTTGTGTGCGTGACGGTCGAGTGTGTAGCGGCCGTCGGCGCCGTGAGGGCGCGCGTAGTGCTGACGCCGGTATGTACGGCGGATCCTGGCGTGGTGACGTAGGAGGGCGTGCTACTGACGCTGCTGGGTGCAGCGACTGCAGTAGGGGCAGCGGATATCCGCTGTCTAGTTTGCACATTAGTCATGTGCGCTGCGGCGTCGTGGATGGTGGCGACGCGTGTCGTCCCGACTGCGGCGTGGGCATTGACTGCCCTTATGGCTGCGGCGTGGCGCGCGGCGGTGCTGTCCGTAAGCTGCGTGTGTCGCGCGGCGTTTCGTATGCCGGTAGTGGGCTGTGACCCCAGTACCTGGGTGCAAGGACGTTTCGCTTCCACCTCCTCTATGCGTTCGCGTATGTGATTGACGCTGTTCGCCCACTTGTTGTTGACTTCCATTTTGATGTTCTGTTATTTTTTTTTTTCCTCTGGTAGCTTCCGAAATTCTGATGTTCGCTCTCCGGTGGTTCGGCGTATTTCTCCGGGTTTGCGCGCACTTCGCCCACGCGCTTATGCCACCACTTGCATTGTGGTTCCGTCGTTATCGCTTGCCGAAGGGTCTCCAGTGGTTGCCGTGATAGTGCGTCCGCGACTAGGTTGAGCTTCCCTTTTCGATATTCTATATCGAATGTATACTGTTGTAGTTCTAGGGCCCACCTCGCTATACGGCCGGAGGGGCTCTCGATAGAGTTCAGCCACTTCAACGACATGTGGTCGGTGATCACCTTGAACCTGTATCCCTCTAGGTAGGGCCTCATCTTCCGGATTCCCCAAACAATGGCAAGACACTCCTTCTCTGTGGGCGAGTAGTTGACCTCCGCTTTGCTCAATTTCCTGCTGGCATAAGATATTACGCGTTCGCCTCCTTCTAATTCTTGTGTCAATACCGCTCCCAAGCTAAAGTTACTAGCGTCCATCTGTAGGGTGAATTTCTTGTTAAAATCCGGACAGGCGAGTACGGGGGCCTCGGTGAGTTTCCGCTTGAGGGTGTCGAAGGCCTCTTGTTGCTCGACTCCCCACTTCCAATGCTTACCCTTTTTCAGGAGTGCAGTTAGTGGTTGGCTTAACGTGGCGAAATCGGGCACGAAGCGACGGTACCACGATGCTATCCCGAGGTATGGCGTACTTCCTTCACGTTAGACGGTGGTTTTAATTCTCGGATCGCGGCCACCTTCTCGGGATCGGTGTGGATTCCCTTTTCACTTACCACATGACCCAAGATCGGAGTTCCTTCTTGAAGAAGTCGCACTTCTCGGGGTTGATGCGGAGATTCGCGCGTTGTAGTCGTGATAGTACTTCCCGTAGGTTTTGTACATGCTCCTCGAAGGTGGAGCCTATGACGATGATGTCGTCTAGGTAGGCGAAAGCGTGGGGTTCCATTTCTGGGCCGATGACCTGGTCGAGTGCTCTTTGAAATGTTGCTGGTGCGGAGTGTAGGCCGAACGGCATGACACGCCATTGAAATAGTCCGCGCCCCGGCACGGTGAAGGCCGACTGTTCGGTTTCAGGGGTATCTGCCAGTAGCCGTTTTTGAGGTCTAGGCTGCTGATGTACTTAGCCCGCCGTAACTTGTCCAGTATCTGTTGTATTCTGGGTAAGGGGTATGCGTCGGGTACTGATCGGGCATTTAGTTGCCGATAATCCACGCACAACCTCCACTTACCATTTTTCTTCCGAGCCAACACGATGGGCGCGCTATGCGGGCTACAGGAGGGTTCGATGCACCCTTTGGAGAAGAGCTCGTCGATCTCTGCGCTGATGATGGCCTGCATCGCTGGGTTGCGCGGAAAGTACCGCTGCTTAATTGGGCGGTCATCGGTCATGATGATCCTGTGCTCCGCCACGTTGGCCACTCCGCTCATGGTTTCAAACTTCTGTAGCTCTTCCGCTAGGAAGTCGCGTATTCGTGTTGCCTCGCCTGTATGGTTACTGTGTGGCATCTCCGCGGAGGTGCGCTTATCGACGTTTCCACTGGGTTCATCATGGTAGACTCTATTGACCTTCTCGCTCCTGGATCTGCCCTTCCTTCGGTGCTTCCTCTTAGCCGTCCTCGGCGGGATGGTATTACTTACTGCGAGTGAGGTGTTATCCTCCGTGGTTTTGTGAGGTAGCGGATGCTGCCGGCTGTGTAATCGGTTCGGTGAGTACAACTTGTTGACCGCCACGGGATACTACAGCTCCCATGCTTCCCAATGTGTCTAGGCCGAGTATGAGGTCGTCTATTGCGCCTGGCATGATGTATAGCACTGCGTGGTGCATCGCTTGTCCGAGACGAACCTCGATCCTCATGGCCTCGAAAATATTGCTACTGGTTCCGTCGGCCATGTGTATCTCGAGGGCTACCGTTATCCTCTCTCCGCTTCCTACGGTTGCCATGTACTCCGCTAAGGTGGTGGATATGAAACTCTTCAGGCACCGGTATCGATGACGGCCTCGACTAGCTCCCCACCCAAGTGGACTAGGGCGTACAGTCGACCGTGATCCTGACGCATGGTTATGGGTGTCTCGGCGCTAGGTTCGGTGGGCTCACCGCGCCTTGTCCTTGGTGGAGCCCTCCGCCGTTTCCCTGACGCCGGCGACAGCATTCGATCGTGCGGACATTGGCCCGACCGCACTCCCAACAGAATATCTTCCGTGCGTTGCGGCATCGCCTGGCATAATGTCCTTCCTGCCCACATCTCCTGCATACGTTGTTGGGGTCGAAGCTCTGGTTTCTGGATAGGTCACGTCGCTGAGCGGTGTGGTGTCACTGGCGGGTGGTGTTGTGTCGTCCTCACCAGTGGGGTGCGATAAGATGATTCATCTGGTTGAGTGGTGGTCCTCACTGGGTTGTCGCCGGTGACATACCTTGCCACCTCCCGTCGTGATGTCTCCGTCGTCCATCTGTGGCCTTCGTGGATACACTCGTACTCCTCCGCGAGCGTGAGTAGTTCAGATAGAGTGGTGAAATCCCGCCGCCGAATATATAACGAGTAATCGGGGTGGCTGTTGCGGAAAATTCTTTCCAAACGCTGCTCGCTGCTATACCCGGCATGTCGCATCAGGTTTTGTATCGCGATTACGTACTCCTTATATTTCTCCCGTGGGTGCTGCCTTCTCTGCCGTATATCGTCCTCGAGGCGTTCGAAATACCGAGTTGGCAGGAAGAAGCGTAGGAAGTCGCGCTTGAAGGTTATCCAGCTACTCCAGTGTTCGTTGTTGTTGCGGTACCAGTGAAGAGCGGTGCCGCACAGCAACTCGGGCATGGTTTTGGCAGGAGGTCCACGTTCAAGGCATACACCTCGGCCAGTTCCTCCAATCGCTCTACAAACACTAGCGGGTCTCGCCCACCGCCATATTTTACTGACCACTTCCTTACCTGGTCGATGATAGGTGCAAACGTGTGGGTCGGTGCTTGGTTTGCAGTGTTGGCTGTACCTGCGTTCGGCCCGATGGTTGTTGTCGGCGGGTGCTGGTGCATTGGTGGCTGGTGCTGATGTGGTGGCAGCGGGTGCTGGTATGATGGTACCGCCAACTGGCTCTGTGTTGTGTTTTCCATGAACTTAGTCGTACTCTCCCCACGTTCATCCGGTGGCACTGGTGTTTTCTGCTCATCCTCGCCTTCCGAGGCAGCCTCGTTTTCTCTGTTGGTGATTCCAATCGCCTGGAATTTGGCATGGATCTCTGGGTCGGTGTGCGCCTTGGCCGCCAGCGCCGTTATGCGCTTGCGTATTTCTCGGGCGGTACCCGCGCACTCGATTCCCAATTCCTGTGCGATGGATACTAGTTGCTCCTTAGGTATATCATCTAGCCATGCTGTGTTGATGACTTCCGCCATTTTGTTCGTATCCAACATATAATAATTTTTCCTTTACACGTGTGCGATATACCAAGGGTCCCTGCTCGGGCGCCAATTGTAACGAAGTGTTTTATTCGCCCCGCCGCTTCTTCTACAATGCTGGGGTATACTCGC
>NW_023472483.1:0-896 GCF_013731165.1 Rhagoletis pomonella
TAAATATATTTTCTTCTTATCTACTTCTGGTTCTGGAGTTTATGCAGCATAAGGAAATGATATCGCAGCTTTAGTTATACGTATTCAATGTGCAAATCGAATTTGCGGTCCGAAGTGGTTTATAGAACTATTTGGGTTCATGAGTGTAATTTTAAAACATTGTATGCATTATTTGCTATTGAATCATATTGTAGTTATAAATACATAGATAGTGGATCCTAAACCGGTCTTTCACGAGTAGACCTTTTAAGGAAAAACAGACCATTGCGCAATGGTTGCTGTAGTAGGTTAAAAATAAAGAAGCGAAGTCAAAAAATTTATGTAAGATAGTACTCTATTTCATAAAAGAATAAGCTTTTCAAAGGAATAGTTGTTTTGGTTTGATTCCAGCCGTATCTTTCAAAACTAGCTTGAATAGACTGAACGCAAAAAATAGTTTGGGGCAAAGTTTTATAGAAAAACTAATCCCTATATACATACATTATACCGGTCCAAAAAATTATGAATAATTTTTTTTAACCCCCTGTAAAATTTGTTCGGGCAGTGAAAAAGGCGTATGTGGAAAGCGCAGCCCTTAATGTTAAGATCTCGATGTTGATCATCGCGAATTTCTATTTGCCGTTTAAATAACAGAGGAATAAATTTCTCATTTTTGAAATTGCATAATTCGTTTTTAAGCAGGGTGATTGACTCGGCTTTCCCAAACCGGTTTCCAGCGGTTTTTTTTTATACCTATAGGCGGTTCTTCAGAAATCTTAGTTTTTCGTATATCGAATAAACCGCATTTATGCATCGAACAAACCGCATTTATTCATATTTAGAAATTATATATGCATTTATCAAATATATACCTACAAAATATTTTTTTATTTCCCACTTATATTTCAACATAGTTT
>NW_023472483.1:996-4089 GCF_013731165.1 Rhagoletis pomonella
GATCAAAAATAAAATATATCACACAAAGAGGGTTGAAATTTTGAAATTCGCGCCCGTATTTTGTTTGCAAGCCAAATATTAGTGGCATTTGACTACAAAAACAAAAAAGTCCAAATTTTTTTATTTTATACCGATAGCCCAATTTGAATATGTAAAAATCTGTACAAATGTACCAATCGAGTGACACTTATGCAATTAAAAAAAAAATCAACAAATTTTCGTAAAATTTGGATTCTGAGTATGCAGTTATGTAGCCCATTCAATTCTAGGAGAATAAAGCACAAGTTTCAAATGGCTAAAGATTACGGTTGATTTTTTAGAATTTTTAAAAATGCTAAAAATTTGTACGAAAGTTTGTTGCAATTTTTTTTAATATTGCACAAGGTTGGAAACTTTGATTTACACGGGTTTTGTTAAATAATGAACTATATTTTTATAAAAAGAATAACCAAATTAAATAACAACAAAAGAATACGTTAAAACTCAGAAAAATTGGTTCGGCTGTAAACACCTACAACCACAATAATAACGTCAATGACTTTAGTCAGCACATTAGACAAAGCGGTGTCATATGTTCACCATTTATTTATTTAAGCAGCGTGATTAGTGATTTATGTAAAATACAGAAGATAGGGCAAATATTTTGAGGAAAGCAAAAAAAAATATTACCGCAACGCACAATGACCTTCAATGCTGGTCTAGTAGCTAAGAAATGTATAAACAAATACAACAAAATAGCAAAAGACAACGGCATACGTGTCCATTAAAAACATTCAAGCAAATGAACTTACCACTGCATTTAGAAAGAAAGGTAAGTCAACAAATCACATTCTCGATAGGACGGCAACGACGTAGAAAACAAAAAACAAATAACAATTACACAAGGCACTAGGCAAAGTTCACAAAAATGCTAATTGCCAGCAGTTGAATAATTGTCGCAGTGTTTTTGTTTTTGAGGTTTCTTTGGTCTCTAATTGCTCTTCCGAGCTAAAATCTAAAATGGAAATCATTAAACGCAAAGTGGCGCTTTTGGAATAAGCAAAAGTATATACTTTTTTCTCCTTCGCTTTTATCAGTAGGAGCTATAGTGTTGGTAAAACATAAAAACATCCAAACAGAAACCGATCGACATCAGAATGCAAAAAGATTGTCACCGGAGTTCATAGACACGAACATTTTGGAGCTGAATATCTAAGTCACCGGGGTTGTCAACAAATAAAGCAATTGTGAAAAAATAAATGTTCATTAGGGTGGTCCAAAAAAAACGTGTGAAAATTTAAAGTCAGAATATTAATGCCGCCACCCCCTAGGATTGTTATATACCGAAAAAATATACCCCTATTATTTTATTTTGAAATAAAAAATTTTTTAGGGAGTGCTCAAAGCGCTCAAAGTTTTCCATGTACATATTTTGTATGGGGAAAAACTACTTTTCCTAGAAATGATATAGAATTCTTGAAAATCAATATTTTTCGATCACTCTGTTTCTCTTCAGGAGATTCACAGTAATAATACCCAATTGTTTATTTAACAATTTATTTCATGGTAGCTTTACTTTATAGGTCCGCCAAAATCCTCAGAAAGTGCAACGGGGGACCAATAAAAAATGGTTAAATAAACAATTGTTATTAATATTTGAAGTCTCCTGAAGAGAACCAGAGTTTTTCGATCAAAAAATATTGGTTTTCAAGAATTCTATACCATTTGTACACGGTTAAAAATTTCGGGTTTAATTTTAAACTTTTTGGACTACATATATGACCAAATTAAATTTAGTTTCAAATACAAACCTTCCAAGTTTAAAAAAAGAGAGTACATATGTTGGATTTAGAATTTAAACAGTTCGGTTCAAATTTTAAACCCAAACATTTTCATAATTAATTAAAAAAAAAATCTTAAATTTCATGTTCCGTCTGATGGCGACTGAACCCGGACAGCCTTGGTAGCAACCAATTGTGTCAAGCATCTTTGCACACTTAGCTACAGCCATGCATGTAAATGTGTTTTCATATGTTGAGTTTGAATCAACAACACATTTCGGTGTGTTGATGCCGTCAATTCATTAGATTTATTCTCTCTTTCTGAGAGACATATAAAATAAGGCATATTGGGCAAAAATTTTCTATTTCGGTTTAGATTTTAAACCAAATTTTCTATATATGAAACCTAGAAACTAGAATTAAAACATTTTGGCTTAATATTTGAACCACAAACTTTTTGGTTTAAAATTTAAACCAGATTTTATTAAGAACTGCTTAAAGCTATTGACTGGTTTAAAAAGTAGACTATAAAAGTTTAAAAAAGGCAGTAGTCCCAGCGCGGTTTTAAAATTAAACCCAAATTTTTGACCGTGTGAAGGAAATTTTTTTTTCTTCCAATTTTTAAACCAGTCAATAGTTTTAAACAATTTTTAATATATTCTGGTGTAAATTTTAGTCCAAAAAGTTCGTGTTTTAAAAACCAAACCAAAATGTTTTAATTCTAAAAATGGTTGCACACAGCGAAATGTGATGTTGATTCATGTCAACATATGAAAGCACATTTAGATGCGTGGCTGTAGCTGAGTGTGCAAAGATGCTTGATACAATTGATTGCTACCAAGGCTATCCGGGTTCAATCCCCATCAGACGGAGCATGAAATTTAAGATTTTTTTTGTATTCTTAATCATGAAAATGTTTGGGTTTCAAATTTAAACCGAACTGTTTAAATTCTAAACCCAACATATGTGCTCTCTTTTTTTAAACTTGGAAGGTTTGCATTTGAAACTGAATTTAGTTTGGTCATATATGTAGTCCAAGAAGTTTAAAATTAAAACCGAAATTTTTAACCGTGCATATAAAATACATGGAAAACTTTGAGCGTTTTGAGCACTCCCTAAACGTTTTTTTATTTCAAAATAAACAAGTAAGAAAGTCTAAGTTCGGGCGGAGCCGAACATTAAATACCCGGCGCAAGTATTAAATATATGTTTTTCACCTTTCCGAAAGCTACCGCTACATGGTAAGCCGGGGTGTATCAATTTTGAGTAAATTAGCGTCCTTAAATTTCGAAATATTGAAGTTTCAAGCATTTCTGGAATTTACTGTTATATG
>NW_023472484.1:0-4089 GCF_013731165.1 Rhagoletis pomonella
CTGGAACCCCCCTGGGGGTTCACCATACAAACATTTCAAAAAATCGCCGGTTTTGCACTTTACATGAAAAAATCAGCGAAGTGCCTATGTTTTTTCTTTTTGGAGTTTATTTTTCTCTATAGAAATTTATTTAGTCAGAACATATGTAAATGAAAAAATGAATTTAACTTAGTAATAGAAAAGAAATTAAAAAAAATTATTAGACATTAGCTTTTTACAACCCTTTTAAAACCAAGGCGTCACTGTGATGCATTTGCATGTCGTAAACATAGTTGTGTGGGATTTTAAATTCAACCGTTTTAAAAAATAGAGGTTTCACTGTGACACAATTGCAAATCGGAAAATTGCTTGTGTGCGTTTTTTAAGACACAGCTGCATGTCGTAAACTTACTTGTGTAGTTTTTTTATAGCACCTACTTAAGAAATGAAGGTTGTTTTTACAACCCTTTTTGTGGGTATTTTAAGGCACCTTCTTAAGAAATGCGCGTTTTTTGCAACCATTTTAACAATTAAGGTATCACTGGAATGCACCGCAACCCTTTTAAACAATGAAGGTATCACTGTGACACAATTGCAGATCGTAAAATTGCTTGTGTTGTTTTTTTAAGCCACCACAAGACACAACAGGTAGAATTGAAATTACCATTTCATTCTTATTACCTCGTCTCGTAGACCATATATAACGCAACAGTTTTTGTGAATGCATTAAGTCGTTGTGAAGAACTCAAAGTGTGAAGTGCTAATTTCAGATAAAAAAATATTTCAAAAAAAATAATAAGTGAAGTGACCATTCCAAATCAAAAAGTTTACAATGAATCCACCATCCTCTACACCGCAAGATGAAGCAACTACATCAACAACTATCGAAAACCCAATGAGTCATATATCCAAGCATGATGTTACTGTTTTTGGTGTCTACTGATTTAACTGATCTTAATTTACCAACCCATCTGGATATCTTGAGATATTATTTTTACTTAAGCGAACGTGCTAAAACAGAACAAAAAAAGTTTTCCCATAAATCATTCACTATTCAAGTACAAGATAAGTTGATTGGAATTTGGGAAAAACTTGGTATGGAAATAATGCTGAAAAAAGTGTATTTAATAAAATGAATAAATTGCTTGACAAGTATCAAGAGCAAATCAAGAGAAGAAACAACACCCAACAATTTACAGAGTATGTAAAATCTCTGGAAACAATTTTTTACATTGGAACATGTAAATGCGATTTGAAGGCAGCTCCATGTGCATGCGGCTGGGTTCCCGAACGCCTCAAAGAGTTCATGCACGATCAACATAATAAGAGAAGACTAACAATGGATGCATTTGTGATGGAAACTGAAGAGCAAGGAGCAACGTCTATGTCATCAATGCCAACATACCAAGATCCCGATGATTCAACATACGCACCGCCACCGGTTCAAGAAGATATGGATAGAAGCACAAGTTCACAATACACAGAGAGATACGATTGTTTTAACTTTGCCTTGGTATGTGACAGATTTGGTGTGCCTGACAGAGTAGCATCAGCATTGGGAACCGCTCTTTTGTAAGATTTTAAAATTAAAGATAAGCATGGGAAACCTCTCATCATGGATAAATCGAAAGTTCGCAGAGAAAAAGAGAAATGCAGACAAGAAGTGCTTCGCAAACGGTTAGATGATACCAATTTGTTAGCGTTTTCATTCGATGGCAGAAAAGATGATACTTTAACGATAGATAAAATTGATGAGAAGTATCATACTAGGATGGTAAAAGAACCTCATCTTGTTATTTTGAGAGAACCCAATTCTGAATTGATTGGTTACGTAAGACTGGAACATGAAACCGCTGAATACAAAACAACCAAATTAAATGGTTTTTTCAACGAAAAAAATATATCACTGGATGCATTAATTGTAATATGCACTGACGGTGAGCCAACAAACACTGGCCCACACGGTGGAATTATACGACGATTCGAATTGCTGTTAAAAAGACCATTGCATTGGTTCCTTTGCCTTCTACACTTCAACGAACTTCCGTTTCGGCATTTGTTTGAAGCTTTGGATAAATCAACCAGCACTGGACCAAGATCGGCAACCGGAAAACTGAGCCGTCAAATCGAAACTTGTGAAACTCTTCCGGTAAGTTATTGCTATCACTCATTTATTATAATTGTCAACCATTTTTAATTATTTTATTATTATATATTTTCAGGTGGTGGACGGCTTCCAGAAAATTGAGTTGCAAAATATGCCCCCTGCTCCGGAAAAAATTGAATTTTCCACCGATTCGAAGTACTTATACGACATGGCCCATGCAATTTCTAGCGGCGTGGTTCCGGTGGATCTGGCTAACATCAAACCATGGAAAATTGTACATTCTCGGTGGCTCACCAAGGCCGCTAGATTATTGCGATTATATGTGAACAGTCGAAGAGTGCGGACGTGTTTTTAAGTTCGCTCCGTAGTCATTAAATATTGTGCTATTTAATAAAACAAAAAAAAAAAAATAAATAAATAAATAAGTAAAATAAACAAACAAACCAAATGAAAACAGAAAGCGATGAGTCAAGCTGAAATCCGAGCCCAGAAGCAACGCGAGCAAAATGACCGCCGGCTTTCAGTTCAACGCAACAACGCATATTTCTCTATTCGGTCCCAGAGTGACAGCGAAAGCGCAAAGCCCAATCCATCGCCCACCCTCGAGCCCCCTCAAGATTCAGGTCAGCGGACTTGTCCTCCAAACTTACCATTGACGACTCCGATGCCTTGGAGTGAAGAGTGCGCTTCACCTGTGCCGTATCACATTTCACGCCCAACGCTTACATCATGTTTCACTACCTCTATCGCGCCAACAACAACAACAAACACACCGGTACCTGCCGACTGCATAGCGGTGTCAACAGCCCGGCCTATTCTTGCTGCACAAGCACAAATTAACTTGAGTGCAAGCACTGGCAACAAAGGTAAAGCGCAAGAAAGGTTGAAAAACGAAACAACTAAAAATGCGGCCATACAGACTGGAATGGACCGCTATGTTACAATAAAAAGAAAACTTAGTCCGCAAAATTCAACGGGCAGTAAGACAAAAATAAACCGCCTTACCTCAACTCAGCAAGTCAGTACGAATAGATTTGCACTGCTAAGTGACAATGCCGATGATGTGAATAGCCAAATTTCTGAAGGTGCTGCAAAAGCTACTAATGCCAAACCTCCGCCCATTTTTATAAGAGAAGAGAATCCAAGCGCTCTTGTAAAAAAATTCACACAGCTAATCGGTAGTAATAAGTTTCATATTATCCCACTATCTACAAATTGTAATTAAAGGTATCGAACCAAGCGTTGAAGCTGTGGAAGTTTTGGAAGCACTTAAAGAACAAGGTTTCGATCCAAAAGCTGCTGTGAATATTTTTAATAGGAACAAAATCCCTCAACCTATGTTTAAAGTTGAGCTCGAGCCTGAAAACAAACCTCTGGGCAAAAACGATGTGCATCCAATTTATAAATTACAATATCTGCTGCATCGTAGGATAACTGTGGAAGAACCGCATAAGAGAAATGGCCCTGTACAATGCACCAACTGCCAGGAGTATGGTCATACTAGGTCTTACTGCACGCTTCGCTCAGTGTGCGTAGCTTGTGGAGAGCTACATGTCTCTGCCACTTGCACATCAAACAAAGAAGACCCGCGTGCAAAAAAATGTGGTAACTGCGGTGGAAATCACACAGCAAACTACAGAGGCTGTCCAGTCTATAAGGAGTTAAAAAACCAGATCAACCAACGCGTGGCTTCCATACGTACTCATAATCCTGACGTCTTCTTCGCCAAAAGAGCCACGTCGCCAACAGTTCTATCAAACACCGTCAATGGCGTCTCGTTTGCAAGTGCCTTAAAATCAGGCTTAGAAAACCGTGCCCCTACAAAAACTGCACCTCAAGTTGCGCCGCAAGAACAGCATCCCCATGCACAATATGGTAAACAATCCAATATCGAAGCTATGATAGCGTCGATGCAACAAAGCATGATGAATTTCATGACTTTCATGCAAAACACAATGCAAGAACTCATGCGAAATCAAAATACGCTGCTCAACCTGCTTGCT
>NW_023472485.1:0-4088 GCF_013731165.1 Rhagoletis pomonella
GGTGCTTGTAAAATTTTTTGCACATGCGCCTGCAGAGCTGGGTCCCTGCTCGGGCGCCATTTATGAGGTGGGTTTTGTCAAAGGCTGAGGTGAACTCAGCCGATCCAGAGTCCGGCGAAGGTCCCACTAACCCCCACCAAATAAAACACACTATTTTCGTGTATTTACTTCGAACACACACACACACACGGCGCTACGACTAGAGTGCTAGCAACCTTAGGTCCAACGAGAGGGAGAGCGAGGGAGAGGTGACGTTCGTTGTGGTCGTGCGGTCGGGCCGGAGCGGATGATGGCGGGAGCGCTAGCAGCACGGCGGGTGATTCTCAACAACTGTTGAGCAACGGTTGGGCAGCGGCGGCGGCACAGCGGGTGACTCTCGGCAATAGCGGAGCAACGGTGGGAGCGCTAGCAGCACGGCGGGTGATTCTCAACAACTGTTGAGCAACGGTTGGGCAGCGGCGGCGGCCCAGCGGGTGACTCTCGGCAACAGCGGAGCAACGGTTGAGCAACGGTGGGACCGCTAGCAGCGGGTGATTCTCAACAACTGTTGAGCAACGGTTGGGCAGCGGCGGCGGCAAGACTCACTCCAGGCACTGACATTCCCCTAATCGCCCTCTACAAAAGTAGGGGCTGGAACGGGTCGGCAGTGTCGGAGGCTCAACCAGCCGGCGACCAATTAGGATGCCAAAAAGGCGTGCAATCCTGGTCTGCCGGCGGGTTAAGTCGTACTTGGTTTTGGCTTGGCTAGTCGGTGGCACATTGGTGCGCCCGCAGGCACACCAGCTGATCGGCCGATTGGTTACGCCGAGCTTGCCTTGGCTGGCCGGCAAGACATTAGTGCGCAAGCACACCACTAGCTCATCGACCAGTCAAGTCAGCTACTCACCTAGCAAGACTGACCTGACTGCGCACTTGTTAAGCCTTTTATACCTGTTGTGCTGCATGCTTGTTGAGAATTCGTCGTGTGCCGTCCCGATTTATGCAGTGTGGTGAGCGAAGTGGTTGGTGAGTTATACGGGCATGCTGCTGGTGTGCTGCTGGCAGTGCTCACTTGGTGTAGTGTGTATGTACAATGGTGTGTGTATGTACGTCGCTGTATGTATGTCTGTATTTACGTGTACGGTGGAGTATGTATGTACAATGTTGTATGTATGTGCGGTGCAGTATGTATGTACAATATTGTATGTATGTACGATGCTGTGTGTTATTGTATCGTAGCGGATATGCTACGTTACAGTCCCCCCCCCCCCTTTGGCGGACGAAAGGTTGCGGCACTCTAGAGTTTTGGTCCTATGGACCTTCACTACCTATAGGCAGAGCCCAGGTATAATTTACCACCGCACGGAGACGGTGGCTCGGCCGGTGTGTGTGCGTCCCGTTTGTGTTGTTACTTTATTTAAAAAAGAGAATTTTCGTGGCATGCTATTACTAAGCTATCTATATGTGTACATGTATATGAATAAGTATATATATAAAAACGATTGAAACTTATTATTATTATTCTTTTACAGAAGTTCCTATTCTACTTTCTTATTTCGCTTTTACGTACGGATACAAGTATACACTAATTACAATACTTTTATGCAAACGGAATTAAATAATTACAAACTTAAACAGGTTTTTGAAAAAGCAAAAAAAAAAAGCTAGATAAGGTCTCTCGGTTGAGGACGGCGGGGTGTGTTCCTGGGCGGCTCACTTGGTCGGTGTTTGGCGCTATGTCTTCGTTTTCGGGCTCTTCGCTGGCATCTGTTATTTGTTGGCTGCTGGCTGCGAGTGGTTGCGTCATCTCCTCTGGTGAGTTTTCGATGGTGATTAGTAATTCTGCCTGATGAGCACGCGGCTTGTTCGGAGACCACAGCGTGGCTTTGAATGGTGGTCGTTACGGTCGTGTTGCGGGGGCCGGTCCATTGCTTCGCTGGCTGGTTGCACTTGGGTGTGTTCATACGGCCGGCGGTGGTGCTAGGCCTGATGATTCTGCCAGAGAGCTTTCGGTGATTTCTCAAAAATTCGGTTCGCTTCTGCTCTCCCCGTAAGTGTTCTCTCTCAGTTGTCGTGCACAACTTGGCGGGTGTCTGATTTCCGCAAGTTGGCTGCGTCTAGTTGTTGGCCATCCAGCATGATGGCGATCCCTCTTTTCCTGAGAAAGTCCATTCCCAAAATTATGCGTTCAGCGAGATTTGGGATCACTGAGACCAGCGTCGTTGTTGCTCGTCCGCTGTACTTGATATTAACGGAGTACGTATACGAACTTGAGATGCACGTTTGGTCAGCGAGTTGCACGTTGCAACTGAGCCGTGGTCGGATCATACTCTTCTCCAAGTGCTTGCGTACGGTTTTGTCGACATACGTGACCGTGGCGCCGGTGTCCACCAGTGCTCGCACACTCATGCCCTCGATCACTACGTTGGCGTAGAATCGGCCATCCAATCTTCTTCCGCGCTGTACATTCGTATAAGCGGAAGCGGCGGGGAGCGGTGCCGTTGCTGAGTTGCGCGTTCTGGCGGGCGGATTAGCATCGGATGTCGCATAAGTCTCTGGAGAGAATGTTGTCCTGGCCACATCTGGAGCAGAATAGTTTCTTAACTCCTCGGCATTGGAAGCGGCGGTGTCCGTGTGCTTTGCATCGCCAGCAGGATTTCTCTCTACTGTAACCTTCGTCCAGGGGGAGTAGGCTGTGTGCCGTCTGTCTGTTTTGTCTGGCTTCTTCGCTCTTCAGGAGCTCAAATTCATCGGTGAGCTCCATCAGCTCTTCAATTGTCCTGAACTCACCTCGCTTAACAAAGAGGCGGTACTCCACGCGTAGGCCATCGTAGATGCGCTCCAGGTGGTCCTCCTTGTAGTCGGGTGTTGGCGTATCAGGGTTTGCAGTGCCAGGATGTAGTCTTTCGCTTTCTCTCTGCTCTGTTGCTTTCGTTGTCGGATGGCATCTTCCAGCTGGCTCATATACCGCCTTGGCAGGAAGAAACTCTTCACTTCGGCAAGGAATGCAGCCCATGAGCGGATATGGGGTTTTCGCACGCGATACCATTGAAGGGCCTTCCCTTAACACTTCAGGTAGGGTTGGGAGGAGGTTGTCCGGTGGAATGCGGTAGCACTCAGCTAGTTCTTCGATTCTCTCGAGGAAATCGTGCAGCGCGTCGCCTCCCGAATAGTGCATACCCCAGCGACGGACGGTGTTCATTAGTTCGGCGTCGCTCATCTCGTTGCTTCTTGGCGTTATATGCCCGGTCTCTTCTGGTTGTGGGCTTGTGTTGTCGATCTGGATGGAAGGGAAGTGGCCGAGTGACAGCTTCACGGGCCTTCTCTCTTCAGTATTAATCTCCTCTTCCAGGTCTCTCAGTAAATTTTCCGTTGATTTGCGGTTGCGTTTTGTCTTTGCATATGCGCTAAGTGCGTTGCGCAGGTCGGCGACTGTGTATCCCTCTACGAAAATTCGATGTCGCTTGCACTCTTCTATCAACTTCTCCTTCTTTAACAGGTATATCCAGCTGAGGGAGTCGACGTTCAGCGTATTGGTTTTGCTCTCGCTGGCGCGTGTGTCATCTGTTGGTTGTGGTGTGTTCGGCAAGCCCGCTTCCGCAGTGTGGGTGCTTGTAAAATTTTTTGCACATGCGCCTGCAGAGCTGGGTCCCTGCTCGGGCGCCATTTATGAGGTGGGTTTTGTCAAAGGCTGAGGTGAACTCAGCCGATCCAGAGTCCGGCGAAGGTCCCACTAACCCCCACCAAATAAAACACACTATTTTCGTGTATTTACTTCGAACACACACACACACACGGCGCTACGACTAGAGTGCTAGCAACCTTAGGTCCAACGAGAGGGAGAGCGAGGGAGAGGTGACGTTCGTTGTGGTCGTGCGGTCGGGCCGGAGCGGATGATGGCGGGAGCGCTAGCAGCACGGCGGGTGATTCTCAACAACTGTTGAGCAACGGTTGGGCAGCGGCGGCGGCACAGCGGGTGACTCTCGGCAATAGCGGAGCAACGGTGGGAGCGCTAGCAGCACGGCGGGTGATTCTCAACAACTGTTGAGCAACGGTTGGGCAGCGGCGGCGGCCCAGCGGGTGACTCTCGGCAACAGCGGAGCAACGGT
>NW_023472486.1:0-4087 GCF_013731165.1 Rhagoletis pomonella
GACAATTAAAATTTTTGTAGGTGATTCTGGTTACCCCTTGCAGCCATACTTGATGACGCCATTCAGAAGCGCAGCCGATGAAATTCAACAATTTACAACACAAAGCACTCGAAAGCTCGTAATGTAATTGAGAGATATTTCGGTGTTTTGAAAAACCGATTTCGATGTATAATTGGCTCGAGAGGGCTACACTATTTACCAGAAAAAGTTACACAAATCGTAAATGTGTGCTGTGCTATTCATATCGTTTGTATAATTTCCAAACATCAAATTCCATTGGAGAGCCCAGATATGGAGAATCTTGTTAGTTACGAAGAAGAGCTTGAAAACAGTAACATTTCGAATACAGCTGCCCTTATTAGAATGAGAATAGCAGAGAGTTTGTTATAAACGCAGTTTTATTATAGAGTATGTGTGTCTAGATTTCAGGTACACCAGCAAAATTAATTTGTCTTAAAATTAATAAAATATTTACGTAAAAATTCAACAAAATATCTTTTCAGTCTTAAATCCTAAATCTACATATAAACCAGAGCTGTAAAACTGTGAAATCATATGAAATTAAAAATCATCAATTTTATGTTATTATGTTTTCATTGAATTTTTCCTTGTTGGGGAATGTGGCTTATAATTTTCCAATTCTACATTCACTCAAAGTAGATACGATTGCACACATTAACATATTCAAAGAAAGATTGAAAAAACTGAATGACGAAACATTAACTTTTAACACTGAATAAGCATTCAGATGAATGCAGCTTTTGCTATGTGTGCACACATTCATTCAGTACCAATCAATCGATATAAATATTCTAAATACACAAAACCCACTGAAAAATACGCAAGGTTGAATTTTATTGAAAAGATTTTAAAATTTCAACACGAAAAATAGTTTATTGAGCGTTATCATTAATTTGTTTCACTTAAATTTGTATAAATATTTATAATAAATGAAAATATTAATTAGAGAAATATTTTTCTGCCAAGAATGTCATTATGAAAAATGTTAATTATTAACGATTTTTACATCTCTGTTTCGAAAATTGTCAGCTTTCTAAATAAGTATTACCAATGTACCAATAAAAGGTATGTGCAGAAATTATTACATATGTACATACCTATATATCGACGTTAAAATAAGTAAACAAATTTAAGCGCTTCTACTTCTAACTTTAGATATATACATTTTATTATTTATTTATAAAAATTCTTAATACAAGTTTCTTCGTACTTTTTTCTTCGCTATTGGGTCAAGCATTTAATAAAGATTCTAAAACCTGATTTGTGGGTTTACAATAAGTTGAAAATTATCAACTTTTCTCAAAAAAAGATTTAACAAATCTGTGTGCAGACCCCTTTTTATTTTAGTGTGGTAGAATCGAAAAAAATGTGGTAGATTTGAATAAGATGTGGTAGATTTTTCAATTCATATTTTATTGGGTATACATATCGCACACCGTCGTCAAAAGAAGCACAACTCAAAAATTAAATCGGGAAATATAATTGCTAGTGGATCGTACAGATTCCACGCAATTGGTGCAAAAACAAGTATAACATTAGTTTTCTAGTTAGAGAATATAATCATGAAGAAAATAATATTTTATTTGTATGCAAAATAATCGACCAAATTATTTTCCCATTGCATAATACTTTAGCAAATATAAATAGGCGTATTTTTGAAATATTAGAAAGTTAAGGCACAGATATATTTAAAGCAAAATTTATGATGTACCTTTTTAAAAATTTATTGATTAATTTTTATATTTCGAATTACAATTGAGTTGAAATTCTAGAGTTATGTGAAAATTGTAAACAAATCTTCTGTCTAAAAATGTGGTAGATTTTAAGCCTTGTGTGGTAGATGTGGTAGACACCCAAATTAAAGAAAAATACGTGGTTGATCTACCACACATGTGGTAGAAGCTTGCACACTGTTCTAAACGTATGTTTTGAGCAAATTGATGTTTAAAGCTAGCAATATATCCCATGTCCATTTTCCAAAACTATAATAATAAACATGGCAGTTTTTTTAGCAATTTGGTTCCTGTAATTAAGGAAATATTGTAGTTTTGGCATTTTTCGAAATTACCATTTTATGAGAGGGACCAGGTTATTGTTCGACTTTTGTATTTTCAATACCCTGCTGCCCTAGATAAAAAAAACCCTCGTACAGAATTTGGTTGAGATATCTCAACTTTTGCTAGAGTTATCGTGTACGCAAATAAACGGACATGGACTAATTATCTTTTCTTTTTATTCTGAGCATTTTTATGTATATATACATACATAAGTAGTACATACGAACATAAATGTATGTATCCATATCGATTAATTTTGGTTGTTCCAAATATACGTTATTTGAAAAAAAAAGTTATGGTACCCTCTTGCAGAACTGCGTTGTAAATATGTTTAGGAAACATTTAAATTAATAGTTAATTAAAAAAGTTGCTCAAAGTAATGGAACTCCTCAACCCCTTTAAAAAAAAACAGGAACCCTTCTGAAATTTTGTTTTGAAAGTTTTCATATTTGAAAACTGAAAAAAATCACAGTATACAGCAAACCAGCCATTGACAATATGCTTATTTGAAAACTAATACTTGAAATGTTGTGAATATATAGGATTTTTTTGTCATTAACCCATAGGCAACAACTGGTGCAAAAGTACCTACAAATGTTTGTTGATATATTTGAAATGTAAATTTGAACAGCAAAATTCGTAAAACAAATTATAATAAAACAAAAATATTGTTAATTACTACGTGGGAGGTGGGCGTGGTTATTGGCAGATTTCGACAAAATTTAACACTAACCTAAATTATACCAAAGGCAACTTCGACACCGACTTTTGTTAAAATAACTAAATTTTGTTCGAGTTAGCGCGTTTACAAAAAGAGAGGGCTGAACTAGTTCATCTCGTCATTCTGAGTATATGTGTATATACGTACATACATTTTATACGGTTAACAAACGCCCTCGCTTATCTGCATAAACCGTCTTTACTTGCATTAATTCATGCATTATCCTCTTTCAAATGTGAATAATCGGCTGAACAAATACACACAAATTACGTGCATTTGAAAATTGGAGAGTTGTACCATAAGCTAAGTAATACTTCTTTTACCGCCTAATCGATGGGACCATTTTACAAAGTCAGCCCACCATTATTCACTCAAAGTTGTGTTCGGAACACGGTTTGACTTATGTAGGAACTGCATCCGGTCATAATTGCTAACGCTTCACGCTTCATTTGCTTGGAATTTCGTGTTTCTCGTTATTTTATTTTATGTGACTTGAAAATATTTTTCACTATAAGAAAATATTTAAATTGGATTTCATTTGGGTTAACGAAAACGACAACTGTGAAAAAATATCAACCAATACATTCAAACAAAATGTCAAATAAGCATGTTTACATTTTTTGTTTTGGCTACCTGGATCACTGTATACTGTGAAAAAAATATTTAATACAAAAATAATTGTGACAAATCAATTTTGTATATTCTTCTGATATGTATACATATCAAGATGTGTCTGTTTTGCTCTACGGTTGCGATAAGTTGCTTTGGAAATAAAATATTTGTTTTTGTTTCAATTCCAGATATGTTCAAACTTTAAAGTATAAAATATATCAACCCTGGGAACAAATTATTGGTACTGAATGGTAAAAAAAGTGTGCATTCATTCTAAATATACAATCATGTGTGAGTGCGAATGCTGCTGAACATTCACATTCTATACTGAATGGCAATCTAGCATTCAACAACAAAACACAGTTTGTTTGTTTTCAAATATTTTAAGCCACTCAGGAATGAAGTTTTTATTTATACAAACCAACAATCAACATTTTGAAAGGAATGCCGAGTGAATGCAGACTATGTTGATTCAATCATTTTACAGCTCTGATATAAACTAAGTAAATGCAACAAAATATCAATTCACACTTAAATCTAAAAAGAATTTACACAAAGAAAAAAAAAACAAAATATCACTTCAATACTCTCACAATAGTGGTATGAAAATTAATTCCGGAAGTACTCCAAAAATTTTTCAAAAATTGCAGATTGGCGTTCCACTGCAGCAGTTAAT
>NW_023472487.1:0-4087 GCF_013731165.1 Rhagoletis pomonella
ATAAAGTTGTTGTGGGGCCCAGGGCCACAGGATCCGGGGTCCTCACACTCCCTCCTTACTCCCGGCAGCAAGACTTACGGTCACCTTGCCAGTTTTGGTGATTCGCACTCTGTACGCCTGTCCGTTCACGATGCGTCTGAATGACTGCCGCTTCAGTTGCTGGTGGTTTACGTGCGACTCAATTTCCGTCACCAACTCTTCCGGCAACGCACCTACGTCCGGATGGACCTGCCACTCCGATGGCACTCTCGGCTCAGCCTCTTCTAGCCAACGCTCTATTTCCGCCACTAAGTCGGCATCTGCTGCCACACTAAAATCCGCTTCCGCCGACGCCTCCTCCACAAAATCACTTCGTCCACCGCTCGCCAACGTACACGCCTCGATCGCGCCCTCACTAAGGCACAGCTGTTGCGGCGGTGGATGTGGCTCTTCCGATGCCATCGGGTCGTATAGCCTGATGCGCATGTCAATATGGCGCGCATACTCTACGTACCCGTTACCGAGGTGTCTGGCGTCTTGCGTAGCGATGGAGAATTCGCCCTGCCTTTTGGCATACTCCTCTTCCTCGTCGGACGAGATGGTTATGGGTGTTGGTGCCCGCTCTACTTCGCCATCACATTCACCGCTTGGCCCGCTGTCGTCGGATCGTACGCTTACGTGCGATGATTCGTGCTCCATCTCCTCCTCTTCGCTCGTCAAATGTGGCGTATTGTTTGCCAAGTACTCTGCACCCCAATAGGCAGCCATCTCTGCATCTTCACTATTTTGGGGCAGTACGAACGGCTGCGTACTTTCGAGGCTTTCGATGTCCTCGACGCCGATTTCTTGTTGTTGCCTGCCACTGTTGCTACCGCCCTCGCTGGGGCTACTTGGCCGGCCAGCGTCGTCATGCTCGCCTCCGGTGCTGTTGTTGTCGCTCGAATTACTCGACCGGTCTCCACCGCTGCTGTCACTTCTACTGTAGCGTCGAATTTCGTGCTGTTAGGCGCTTTATACGTACGCGCAAAACGCCGCCCTCCACTTGCTCGGCTATAAAATTTGCCTGTTGCTGCTGCTGTTGCTCCATATTTTCGCGAACTTGTGCCTTGGCGCCCGCGGGACATCCTTTTTATTGCCGACAGTGGCCATTGCGCGACCAACTGTATTTTCCTAGTTTTCCGGCACTTTTCCAGCAAAATTTCGGTAATTTTGCTGCCGTTTCACTTTCACATTGCATATTTTGTTTTTATTTGTTTATTTGTCATCCTCGCACAGCTGTAGTTTGGTGTCGGGATTGCTGTCTATCCAAAAGGGAGTTTTGTAGCGTTGATGTGAACTGGAGTAGATTTCGGGTTGCCATTGCGGTATTACTCCTCTTCTTATTAAGATTATTATTATTAGTAGAATTAGTATGATTTTGTTATTATAAATGTTTTATCAATATTTTATAATTATATTACTATTGCTGTTGTTATTATTAATTTTAAAATTATAATGATAATTATTATTATTTTTGTTTTTTTTTATAATTTTCTTTTGTGCTTCGTGCCATCTCCGCTTTCATTGTTTTCCCTTGGAACATTTATTTTTTCTTCTTCTTCTTCTTCTTATTATTATTATTCTTCTTCTTCTTCTTCATCAGATTTAGGATTCTTCGGCTAGCTTCTCATCTTTCAGGGTCTCCGCTGTCATGGCAGTTGCTCCCCTGCTGGCAATTGCCGAGTTCACACTTCAGTCTCTGCTGAAATTTACCTATTCGCCGCTGTGCGCCGAATTAGGCTCAGACGATGCCACGGGGGAATTTTCACCTGAGGCGTTGCCCTCGTAAAATGGTTTGAGATCACTCACGTGCGCTGTTCTTCTTTTCCCTTTGTGCACCTTGTCGAGTTCGACGATCACAGGCGAAATAAAATTTAGTACGCGATGTGGTCCGCCGTATTTCGGTGCAAGCTTAGCCGCGAAATTGTCCACGGCTTTAGACAAGAAGTGTTCTTTCACCAAAACCCTGTCTCCCACGACCGGTTGCCACGATCTTTTTCGCAGATTGTAGTGTCTCGCTTGCTCCGTCGTTGCCTTTTGTTGGTTTCGTCGCACTAACTCAAACACCTCTTTCATTCTCACCGCTTTTACTTGCGGTGTTGTGGCATCTTCGCCGGTTCCTAACGTATTCTCGTCATACAATGCGTTCGGTAACCTTGGTTCTCGCCCTTGGACGACGAACGCCGGGCTGTAACCCGTTGCGTCGCACACGCTAGTGTTGAGGCCCAAAGTCATTTCTGGCAACAGATCATCCCAGCTCTTCTGGTCTTTGCCTGCGAACTGCGCCAGTAGTCGCTTGATGTTACGGTTAGCTCTTTCCGTCGGATCTTGCTGCGGTGTGTACGGAGCAGTGAATTGGTGCCTTATTCCCATCTCCTCCAGGAATTGCTTAAATTTCGAGCTGGTAAACTGCGTTCCATTATCCGTGATCAAGAATTTTGGAATGCCGAATTTGCCGATAATCCGCTCTCTCACTGCTCGAATTACTCCCTCCGCTGTTGCCTTCCGCATTGGTACAATCTCGACCCATCTTGAGAAACGATCTAGTATTACCAGCGCCATAGTGTTTCCATGCTTGGATCGCGGAAGAGGTCCTACGAAATCAGCACACACCGTCGCCCAGGGTTCTTCCGCTAGCTGCGTCAGCATCTTTCCGACGGGTTGCTGCTGGCTTGGTTTGTAAAGCTGGCAGGTCTGACATTGTCGCACATACTTCCTCACGTCGCGGAACATGCCCGGCCAATAATATCGCGCTGTCGCCCGCGCTATCGTTTTTCTTATCCCCATATGGCCTGCACTGGGAACATCGTGAATTTCCCTTAACACCCTCTGCCTTTGCTCTGTCGGTACACATAATTTCCATGGCAACACGTCTTCACCGTCGATTTGGCCTGATATTCGCCGGTACAGCTCACCATTTTCGATGACAATGTCAGGAAACTTCTGTGGGGACCTCTCCACCTCCGCCATCTTGTCTTTCAGCCACTTGCACTCTACCGCTACTCCTCTCGCCGTCATCGAACCAAGCAATGTTTCCTGGGGCTGTCTTGACAGCGCGTCTGCTACCACATTCAGCTTACCTTTGCGATACTGCACATCGAAGGAGTACTGCTGCAGTTCCAGCGCCCACCTTGCAATCCGACCGGATGGACTCTCTATCTTACTCAGCCATTTTAGCGCTAAGTAGTCGGTGATGACGGTAAACGTATATCCTTCTAGGTAGGGTCTCATTTTTCTGATCGCCCACACTATGGCCAGGCACTCTTTCTCCGTTGGTGAATAATTAAGTTCGGCCTTGTTGAGCCGGCGACTCGCATATGCGATTACGCGTTCTTTTCCTTCAATCTCTTGGGTGAGAACAGCTCCCAGCCCGTAGTCGCTCGCGTCTGTTTGCAGAGTGAACTTCTGCGTAAAGTCGGGGCAAGCCAACACTGGTGCCTCGGTTAGCGCGTTCTTCAGCGCCTCGAACGCTGTCTGTAGCTCGTCGTTCCATTTCCACTTGTGGCCCTTCTTTAGCATGGACGTCAGCGCATGCGCCACTTTGGAAAAGTCGGGGACAAATCTTCGGTACCATGAAGCTATCCCTAGGAACCTGCGTAACTCCCTTATATTTGTCGGTGGTGTCAGCTCTTTGATAGCCGCGACCTTCTCAGGATCGGTGTGAATGCCCTTCTCGCTGACGACGTGACCCAGATACTTCAACTGCTTCTTGAAAAACTCGCATTTTTCTGGGTTGATCCTAAGATTCGCCTGCCTAAGCCGTCGGAAGACCTCCGAAAGATGTTGGACGTGCTCTTGCAGGGTTGCACTGATGACAATAATGTCATCCAGGTAGGCAAACGCATACGGCTCTAGCTCTGGACCGATAACTTGGTCTAACGCACGCGGGAATGTCGCGGGGGCGGAGTGGAGCCCAAACGGCATTACTCGCCATTGAAAAAGGCCACCCCCTGGCACTGTAAAAGCAGTGTACTGCTTGCTCTGCTCTTCCATTGGGATTTGCCAGTAACCGTTTTTCAGGTCTAGGCTGCTAATGTAACGCGCGCTTCGTAGTCGATCAAGGATATGT
>NW_023472488.1:0-251 GCF_013731165.1 Rhagoletis pomonella
ATGCAATTCGTATCCCAATCGTGTGGAGGTGACAAATATTTTTCCTTATCCCATTCACGAACAACAATTTGTGTGACTACAAAAAAATTGTCGTCCCAATAGCCCAATATAAAAAATGAACAAATCTGTACAAATGTACCAATCGTGTGACACTACCTTAAGAAAGAATAAGTTCGAAATTTTTACGAAAGTTTTTGATTTTTTTTTTTTCAATATTGCACAAAGCTAGAAGCTTGGATTTACAAGGTATT
>NW_023472488.1:351-2231 GCF_013731165.1 Rhagoletis pomonella
CTTTTTAGTCCATTTATAAAAGCGTTGTATATTAAAAAGTTTTTTTTTATATTATTTATTAAGCGTACAAATCCGCTTTATGTGAGAACATTCACATAGAAATAATGCTCGACAATTATTTTGATTACTATATTAAAGCAGCCAAAAAATGGGTAAATACTGGAAAGTATTTCTAAAAATCTACATACATATACACTGTGGTCATCTTATTAAGTCAACTGACATTTTCACCAGTTTTGCCTATTTTTCTTTTGTTTATTTAAAGCTTATATGTATATTATAAAAATCCACATTTAAAATTTTGTACAAAAATTATGAAAACTCAACAAACTTTAACATTTAAATCCAAAAATTTTAAAATTTTTATTTAGGTATTTCTTCCATACAAAAGAAATTATCGAGTATACATATACGTATGGAAGAAAATGCGATGTTATGAAGCAAAAAAAAATGATTAAAAATCTACACGATTTTCTAACGTCTTCAAATTTGCACTTTAACCTACTAAAATTTAATGCGCTACAAAACGGCATACCCAAAAAAAAAATCTGAATAAAAAGTTTAAATTTTTCGGGTGCAAATGTTAAAGTTTGTTGAGTTTTCATAATTTTTGTACGAGGTTTAAAATGTGGATTTATGTAGTGCTGGTTAGCTAAAGTGCTATACTAAAAAAAATATAAAGAACTGATGATAAAATAACAAGTAATTTTTAGCAAAAAAAAACCGACTTCAACTCCCATATAAAAAAAAATATATATATATATCTCATGATCCACTGATCGGACCACCTCTGAGACACTACCTTTCCGATACAAAAAGAATTATCGAAATCGGTTGACGTGGAAGTCGGTTAAAAATAGCCAGAACTAGTCAAAATGTCACTTGACTTAATCACCTGACCACAAGGGTATATGTATGTACATATGCGGCTATGCGCAAGGTATGTATGTATATACTTCATACATGTACTTATATAGGTAAATTCCAAAATTATCATTATTTAATTTATGTTGTCAAAAAATTTTGTTTAAACACCTAAATCATCAAACTGACATATTTACAGTACAGAAGCATTTAGAGTCAAATACTTGTCGTTTAAATTTGAGGGTTATAAGTGTGGCAAATCGCTGGAGTGGTATAAATTCTTGTTTACACCACTTGAAGAGGCGTTAGAAGCCAGATACAAGAGTTTAAATCATATGAAGAGTATTTATTTCAAGTACATCGATGACTCACATCGTTTGTAATCGACCGCCGAAGTTAAAGCTAAAGCTAAAGACAAAGACAAAGAATTATTGAAATCTCAAACATATGTATTGCCAAATACGAAATGCGGAAACGTAAGTTTAAGCGCAGCAAATATTGCAAAAAATCTGTTATTTTAAATACTTATTTAGTTAACAAAAAAATTAAAAAATAAATATTAATGCAGAAACTTTCCTACATACTTATGTACGTACATACATATGTATGTATGTGGCTAAGATATGAATACTTACTTAAGAGTGATTTGACAAGACAAGACAGTAATTTGTACAAGCATGCGGACAGTTGGGCTTTTGTTTAAAGAGTGATGGCATGCATTGGTTTTGAAAAAATCAGACAATATTTTGCTAATTTAAAAAATGAGTGGGCTAAAAACTGGGCATGGCTCTGGAAAATATGGATGGTGAAAGTTAGACTACGGCTGTTGAATTGGAAAAAGTGGGCATATAGTGCTTATCATAACTTTACGATACTCCTCAAATATTCACAAGTTATGACTATTTATTTTATATATATTTTTTAATTAAATTAGTCATTATAAAAATGTACATAGTTAATTTTTTAACGAATACCTTGTAAATCCAAGCTTCTAGCTTTGTGCAATATTGAAAAAA
>NW_023472488.1:2331-4087 GCF_013731165.1 Rhagoletis pomonella
TTTTTTCAATATTGCACAAAGCTAGAAGCTTGGATTTACAAGGTATTGGTTAAAGAATAAACTATGTACATTTTTATAATGATTAATTAAATTAAAAAATATATATAAAATAAATAGTCATAACTTGTGAATATTTGAGGAGTATCGTAAAGTTATGATAAGCACTATATGCCCACTTTTTCCAATTCAAAAGCCGTAGTCTAACTTTCACCATCCATATTTTCCAGAGCCATGCCCAGTTTTTAGCCCACTCATTTTTTAAATTAGCAAAATATTGTCTACCGTCTTTTTGCCATGTTATTTATTAAATTTTGAAAATTCTGATTTTTTCAAAACCAATGCATGCCATCACTCTTTAAACAAAAGCCCAACTGTCCGCATGCTTGTACAAATTACTGTCTTGTCTTGTCAAATCACTCTAAGTAAGTATTCATATCTTAGCCACATACATACATAGGTATGTACGTACATATGTAAGTATGTAGGAAAGTTTCTGCATTAATATTTATTTTTTAATTTTTTTGTTAACTAAATAAGTATTTAAAATAACAGATTTTTTGCAATATTTGCTGCGCTTAAACTTACGTTTCCGCATTTCGTATTTGGCAATACATATGTTTGAGATTTCAATAATTCTTTGTCTTTGTCTTTAGCTTTAGCTTTAGCTTCGGCGGTCGATTACAAACGATGTGAGTCATCGATGTACATGAAATAAATACTCTTCATATGATTTTAACTCTTGTATTTGGCTTCTAACGCCTCTTCAAGTGGTGTAAACAAGAATTTATACCACTCCAGCGATTTGCCACACTTATAGCCCTCAAATTTAAACGACAAGTATTTGACTCTAAATGCTTCTGTACTGTAAATATGTCAGTTTGATGATTTAGGTGTTTAAATAAACAAAAATTTTTGGCAACATGAAGTAAATAATGATAATTTTGGAATTTACCTACATACATAAGTACATGTATGAAGTATATACATACATACCTTGCGCATAGCCGCATGTGTACCTACATATACCCTTGTGGTCAGGTGATTAAGTCATACATTTTGGTGACAAGACATTTTGCCTAGTTCTGGCTATTTTTATTTTACCATTAGTTCTTTATATTTTTTTAGTATAGCACTTTAGCTACCCAGCACTACATAAATCCACATTTTAAACCTCGTACAAAAATTTAAACTTTTTATTCAGATTTTTTTTTTGGGTATGCTGTTTTGTAGCGCATTAAATTTTAGTAGGTTAAAGTGCAAATTTGAAGACGTTAGAAAATCGTGTAGATTTTTAATCATTTTTTTGGCTTCATAACATCGCATTTTCTTCCATACGTATATGTATACTCGATAATTTCGTTTGTATGGAAGAAATACTTAAATAAAAATTTTAAAATTTTTGGATTCAAATGTTAAAGTTTGTTGAGTTTTCATAATTTTTGTACAAAATTTTAAATGTGGATTTTTATAATATACATATAAGCTTTAAATAAACAAAAGAAAAATAGGCAAAACTGGTGAAAATGTCAGTTGACTTAATAAGATGACCACAGTGTATATGTATGTAGATTTTTAGAAATACTCTCCAGTATTTACCCATTTTTTGGCTGCTTTAATATAGTAATCAAAATAATTGTCGAGCATTATTTCTATGTGAATGTTCTCACATAAAGCGGATTTGTACGTCTCTTTTAAAAATCCAAATATGTTTACATACAATAAGAGCTGAGTAACTATTAAATGGCATGGCAATCCT
>NW_023472489.1:0-4086 GCF_013731165.1 Rhagoletis pomonella
CTTGTTATATGAAATCTGCGTAATTGACCCCGAAAAAAATAGAAATAGTAAAAATAATACCAGTCCTTCCGACTGACGTTGAATGAGTTTATTTATTGAGTTAAAAAGTCTTGTTATATGAAATCTGCGTAATTGACCCCGAAAAAATAGAAATAGTAAAAATAATACCAGTCCTTCCGACTGACGTCGAATGAGTTTATTTATTGAGTTAAAAAGTCTTGTTATATGAAATCTGCGTAATCGATCCCGAAGAATATAAAAATCTAAAATAATACTTTAATTTCTAATTGTCACTAATTTGTTCCCATTAGTAGTGATTAAAATCGTCCTTACATCGGAGAAATTTTTTAACTTATAATTTTTTGCCGAAATAATTAAAAGCAACTTACGACCGTAACATCGCAACGCTTCGATTTGCCAAATGCATTCTCTACATATTCTATTTTCCAATTAGTTTATTTCTTTGCCATTAATACTGATGTATATCCTAAGCTTTTATCTATGCTACATATATATATTGTGTATCTTATGATATTTCTTAGCCTATAATAGATTATTAGGTGCAACAAATGGTATTCATATAGCTCTTATTGATATTCTAAATATATAAATGTTTCTCTTCAAAATGTATATGTATGCACATATAAATCAGCTCCGTTTTAATATAACACCCTGGTATTTTTTGTACACTCCTTTGTATATATGTATATGTATGCAAATACTTAATTCTTAAAATACTTAGCTCGAAAGGATCTAGAAAATTGACCAGTAACTATGCAACTATTATGAGTTATTATTGTTATAATCTTTACTTTTTAAATCTAGATAAAATATTTGTATTCTATCATACATACAAGTAACTATTCACGCAAATATTTACATATCTACTACGAATATAACCTACCCGTATTTAAAAAGACACTTTTGCTCTTTGCTGCAATGAATTAATATATTAGCTACTAGCAACAGGGTACAACAGCATTTTGCAACAGAATTACCTCGGTGTGTTTTCGAAAAAAGGCGTTATTGGGATTATTTTCGCTGAACACAGTCATAGTCCAGCACGTCTAAGTTTTGTGTTTTTTTTTTGCACTTAAAAATTAACGGGTCGTGACTTCACTTTGTCCTGCGACTACAAAATTTTAAACAGTTATGGTTTTAATACTTGAGGAAACGCTGTTTTTTTTTTTGGCTAGAAAGTTTAATATATAGTAACTGCATTGGACCCACCACCCGTCCATTTTCCCATTTTTATTTCTTATAAAAAACTAGGGAGTATACAAACACCATAATGAATTAAGGAGAACCAAACCTTTCAAAAACTTTTACAATTTTTTTTAATTAAGATTTTAAATACATATACGATTCGCTGAAAGGTTCTACTTTTTTTTAATTTCTACGTAAACTTAGGATCTGCGGAATTTTTAAAGAGTTATATTTGTCTCGAAGACGTCGAAAATTTACCTCTTCGATATTTTGTGCTTGCAGCGCAGAGATTAGTGTGACTCCGAAACCTTTGCGTTGCAAAAAAAAAACCTCAGACTTGCTGGACAATCGCTTTGTTCAGCGAAAATGGTCAATATGTTGTCATCTTTCAAAATAATGCCATGTTTATTCTGTTGCAAACAAAGTCTAAATTTATTTAACTGTGCAGTAAATATAAGTAAATTTAAATTTATGACATGCATTTACTGGTTTTTAAATTAATATTTGTACTTTGCATAGTACACCGTGGGACAGTAAAACTTTCACACAAAAAAATCAATACACCTGCAAAATCAGGGCCCAAATATAGTAAAGATGCGTTTTCAGTGGTTTCGCTCTGACGTCAATTTTTTTTTAAGATCTTTAAAATTTCAAAGATATGATTAATTAAAACTATTATGAAAAAAATACTTAGAGAAAATTCTATGTTCTTTTAAAGTTATACGCTTGAATATCATTGAAAGCTCTGGAAAATTTTTGTTAAAAAAATAAAAATCTATACATATAATAAAATTGTAACAGGTCGATGTCTGTACATTATAGATATTAAAGAAAAATTAATATGGAGGGTCTTTTTTAGAGCACCAGAACCCAAATCAACCATTTTTAGAATTTTTGTCTGTCTGTCTGTCTGTCTGTCTGTCTGTCTGTCTGTCTGTCTGTCTGTATGTTTGTTCGCGCATCACTCGAAAACGAATGCATGGATTTGAATGCAGTTTTCACCGATGTATTGCCAGAGGTCTAAATTAAAATTTAGGAAGAAAAAAAATTAGGGAGTTGCCACCTGTTTGAAAGTTGGAGTTTAAGTAAATTGATAAGAAAAAATGAATATTGCAATATGGGCGTCAAAAGAAAGAGAATGAAAAAGGCTTACAGCCAGAAATATTTTTTTAGAGTTGCCACCTGTTTGAAAATTTACATTTAATTTAATTTATAAGATAAATTGAATATTGCAATATGGGTATCAAACTGAAAGGGTTTAGGAAATTATATTGCCGAAAGTATTTTTAGGGACGGCTGCCACCTGTTTGAAAAATTTTATTGAATTAAATGATAAAATAAATGAAATCTAAATCTACATCTAGATATCTATACATATAATAAAATTGTAACAGGTCGATGTCTGTACATTATAGATATTAAAGAAAAATTAATTTGTGGGGTCTTTATTAGAGCACCAGAAGCCAAATCAACCATTTTTAGAATTTTTGTCTGTCTGTCTGTCTGTCTGTATGTTTGTTCGCGCATCACTCCAAAACGAATGCATGGATTTCAATGCAGTTTTCACCGATGTATTGCGAGAGGTCTAACTTAAAATATAGGAAGAAAAAAATTAGATAGCTGCCACCTTTTTGAAAATTGGAGTTTAAGTAAATTGATAAGAAAAAATGAATATTGCAATATGGGCGTCAAAAGAAAGAGGCTGAAGAAGGCTTACAGCCAAAAATACTTTTTTAGAGTTGCCACCTGTTTGAAAATGTACATTTAATTCAATTTATAAGATAAATTGAATATTGCAATATGGGTATAAAACTGAAAGGGGTTAGGAAATTATATTGCCGAAAATATTTTTAGGGAGGGCTGCCACCTGTTTGAAAAATTTTATTGTATTAAATTGATAAAATAAATGAAATCTATATCAACATCTATACATATAACAAAATTGTAACAGGTTGATGTCTGTACCTTATAGATATTAAAGAAAAATTAATATGGTGGGTTTTTATTTAAGCTACAGAAGCCAAATAAACAATTTTTAGAATTTTTGAATCTCTGTCTGTCTGTATATTTGTACGCACATCAGTCGAAAACATGGAATTGAATGCAGAAATAAAGAAATAAATTTACAAAGGCTTACAGCTGAAAATATTTTTGGGGAAGGTTGCCACCTATTTGAAAACTTTAATTTAATTTAATTGATAGCATAAATTAAATATTGCAATATTGGCATCAAACTAAAGAGGCTAGGAAATTTTAATGCTAAAATATTTTTACGGGATTTGCCAACTGATTGAAAAATTGTATTCATTAAAATTTGTAAAACAAATGAAATATTCTTGAAGCGGGTTTGAAAACTTTAATTCAGTTAAATTTATAATATAAACTAAGTGTTGCCATATGGGAATCAAACGAGAGTATTTGAGAATATGTTAAAAAAAAATTAATAGGGGGTTTATTAGATCAACAGAAGCCAAATATAAAATTTTGGTATGTTTGTCTGTATGTTTGTAAGCGCATCACGCAAAAGCTAATGTATGGAGTTAAATGAGGTTTTCACCGATGTACATATTGCTAGAGCTCTAATTGAAAATATAGAATCCATTTTTTTTTTTGTTTTAGTTTATCGTCGATCATTATTCCTAGGTATTTCAACGTATTAACTTTTTCCAGTGTGTCGTAGTTTATATTTAGAGTTAGCAACGGACCGTTCTCAAAATTTCGCCTTGATATAACCACAAACTTTTTTTTTCTGTGTGGAAGGTTTTTCGCTAAAAAAAGTTAAAACTTTTCGTTGTTGCTGCCAAAAAATTAAGAAATCTGAAAATAAATATTCTTGTTAAGAAATTTCATCAAGATTTGTATCAAGCAAAAGCTTCGTTC
>NW_023472490.1:0-4085 GCF_013731165.1 Rhagoletis pomonella
GCAGAAATCTATCTAGATACTCTAGGAATATTTCTGCATCAAAAAGAAGATTTTGAAAAAATGTCGCTTACGTTATTTTTGTGATTAAGGCTCGATATCATCACATGCTCGTCCGCATTGTTTGTTTCCAGTAATTTTACATATATAAAGCTAAGTGTACACGGTAGAGAAAAAACGCGAGACTCAAACAAAAATCTCGCTAGAGACGTGTAAACGCTCAATAGAGCTCTACGAGAGACTCACCTACACAGTCTACGTGAGAGGTATTCAGCGAGACTTTTTTTCGCCGTGTACACAGTCCATCGCAACTAGATCGAAGACTCTACGACAACTCTACGCTCTATTTGACAAGCTAAATCAAGAATGATAGAATACAAGATTGCGCCAATCGAGCTGAGAGCAACTGAGTGTGACGTCACATTATTTTGAGAATGAGGGTGTAAAGAATAATTTTGAAGAAGAAAAGGAAGAAGCGAACAAGTGGTGCGAAATAGTGATGTAAAACTAGGTTGAATTGTACTTACTCTTCAGCTTCTTAAATTTGAACGTACCTTCGATACAAGAACATTATTTTAGGTACATTTGGAACATAGTAAAATATTGTTTCATGTATGTAAGTAGAAAAATTGTTATGGTACAAAAGGAAGATGGAGTCCACCAACTAATAAAAATGTATGCACAAAAGAATACATGTTTACTGTTTAGGTACGTGTATCTACTTTTAGGTACAATATGAAAATTTAGTATTCATCACTAGTGCGAAAAAATAATAATATGACGTCAGCGAAAGGGTGGATGCTGTCAAATCGAGAAAGAGAGGACTAGCGGTCCGCGGAAGGCGCCACCTTTGTTTCGCTGCATCGTGAAGCTTAATAGAGTTTTTGCTCTCTCTGAAGCCTTGCACATGAATTTCCTCACATTTTGATAAATTTTGAAATGACTACGGCATTAAATCGTATACATATTCCGTACAAGCACACCAGTTGAAGTCCATTTAGAACGTAGTGAAATAACTTATCGGAAAATTTTCTCTTATTTTCATATGCCTTTTAACGGCTTTTCCAATAGCCTCCATCCTTTGCAAAAGGGCATAAACATTGGTTAAAACAAAAGCGGTATTCACCAAATCGAGCAAGTGGCGTGGCACTCTGGACACAGTCATTGCTTGAGCTAATCTTTTACCAGAGTGCCAACTTGCTCAACTTGGTATAATATATGAGCACATATATAGTTTTGGCTGGAATTGCTCGGAGAAATTCTTTTCAAGCAAATTTTTAATAGCAAAGACTGTTTGATGTGAGCCAAAAAGTAGACATGGTACCGAAGAGAGAAGTTGCCACCCACTATCAAAAATTTATGCACATAAAACACATTTAATTTTTAGGTATTTGAAAATTTTACTTTCATCCCTAGTGCGAAAAAGTATTTTATGCTGCCAGCGAATAGGTGAAAGCTGTCAAATCGACGAAGGGTTAGCGGTCCGCGGATGGCGCCACCTTTATTTTCTATACTGTGGCTCTGATACATGTACATATGTACATACTACATGCAACAAGCTTTGACAACAATTCGAGATAGAAAACTAAAGCGAGATATAACAATTGTCTACCGTGTGCACAACTTGTAAAGTACGGGATAGAGAAATGTTGTGATTTCTCTATTTTGACTATAGCTAGAGTGAATATCTCCTAGAGTTGTCCTACGGTGTAAACTTAATTGAGAGAGATTTTCATTTCAGTAAAACCCTAGCGAGATTTCTCTACCGTGTACACTTAGCTTTAGACAAAAATCTCGCTAGAGACGTGTATCTGTCTGATGGCATACATTTTTATAAAAAATGACTCCAAACTTGGAGCGAAAATTGGAGGAGAATTTTTCTAACCTGACCTAATGTCTCTAACATCTTTTCGGCTCCCTGACCACTGAATCGGCCATTCAGGGGGTTGCACGAAGCCTCACTCAAATGCCTACAGAGGGGAATAGGTATTAATCTTCGCTGGCAATCAAGCAGCCCTGAAAGCTTTAGACTCACACATACTCTCTTAGTTGTAGTCGTAGATTTGTTTAAGCCATTGTTCTCAGAAAAAGTTTAAAAAGAACTCACAGGCGGGAATCAAGATATTTGCAAAGTCCATAGATACAACATTGAAAGGAATTGATAAATACATTTGGCAACACAGCGAGTCTATCTGCTCGACGGCCATTAAAATCTAATTTAGCCTAACAGTCAATTATGCGGCTACCCCGTTTATGAAGACTTGTAGCGGTTGGAGGTGGGAGACTATGTCGAACCTATCCAATACTATTATAATTGCCGGTCTGCATGGTATAATGAATCTCCTTGTCTAATGTTCAGTAGGAATTACGCCACGTACGTATGCACGATTGAGAGAATACGAAGGTTGCGCCGATCTCGGACCGCTATTCCTCTCTTAACGAATTTGACAGAATCGTTGTTTGCATGACGTCACACTTGTGCAACTTGTTTGCGTTTTCCTTGCAACATTTTTTCTTCTTCTTCCATTCTTGCTCACGTTTTAGCATTTCTCTCTCGCAATTGCACCAGTGTGACGTCACACAAAAGTTATTCTCAAAAAATCCTCTCTGATCGGCGCAATCTTGTATTCTATCATTCTTGGCACGTATGTACATATGTATGTATCCTGCAGCAAAATTTAGCGACAGTCTGGCAAAGCGCTAGTTCCGCCCTACAAATTTCAGAACTGTCTCTGAACTACTGCAAAAGGGATGCAGCGCTGGACGGTTGAAACTCATATGTTGCTTGTTGCGCTGTCATCAATGTTACTCATCCTGGTCATGTGAAAGCTGCACAAATGTACTATACTATATTTTTTCGATTTTCGAGACCCTAAAACTAATAGCAAACTGTTTTCGTTTATTTAGTATGTAATTCGCTAGTTTATATTTCCAGAAAAGTCGTTATTAACACTCGTCGTTGGTAACATTAATGTCGTTTTTATACATATATACGTACGTATAAAATTGAATGCAAAATATAACCATAAAATTTAGTTAAGCTACTCATAACAGCAAAAGTCTGCGTACACCATTTCTTTTGTTAAATATTCGCAGTATATTGCGAGTTAAAATGTCTTTGTTATTATCTTATAAAAAAAATGGTCATGCTTAAAACAAAATCATATAAACCGTGTTTTCACACGTTATACAAAACAAAGGAAAATTTAACGATTTTTCATCAAAATGTTCGACCTTTTAGTCAGATTAAAAAAAAAATAATAATAAACAAAGGTGACAAACAATCTCGCTGGTCTTACGCGGAGAACAATGCAGCTTAGTAAAAGAGTCCGTAATTAATTGTTATATTATTTTTACAGTATTCTTAAATATCTGTATTAATTGTAAAAAATAATTATTCATATTGGCGGAAATTCAATTTCCACTAAACCATGTCAACAAATGATGAAATGAAGAACAACTCTGCCACACTGTAAAAGTTTCTTGTGTTTTCAATTGCTAATCGATTTTTTGTTCTTACATAGTTCTTGCACAAAATGTTTGAACAAGTACAGTTATTCAGGCATGTTCTGAAATTCGCTTCCAAAGACTCAAGTTCACTTTGAATCCAAATTTTGATGTTCTGTATTTCTCGTTTTTCATGTCTAATGCACACGTGAATACATTATGTCGTTTTCAACATCACTTTCACTCTGTAAATTAATCCATAAGAAACTCGGGATTTCAGAGCTGCAATCCCGGGATTTCGGGACATGGAAAAGTGTCCGGGATTCCGGGATGTTCAATCATCAACTTGCATGCCCTAGTATGTACGTATGAAAATATTTCTTCACTAACTGAAATTTCAAAATCATCTGTATATTACTCAATTTAAAAAAAATATATATAAATACTAATTAAGGAGAATTCATACAAGGTAGTAGCGATAGCTCAAAAACAAAAAACTACACTAACAAATTAGTGGCACAATGAGAATCAGAACAAAACAAATTTACAACAAACAGCGAAAATCTAAATTCGTTTGTAGCTTCACCTTGTATAAATTCGCCATGATACTAATCAATAAAATCGTATTAATCCTACCGATA
>NW_023472491.1:0-4084 GCF_013731165.1 Rhagoletis pomonella
AAAGGCTGTGTGCCGCTTGTCTACTTTGTCTGGCTTCTTCGTTTTTGAGCAGTTCAAACACATCGGTGGGCTCCATGAGCTCCTCGATGGTTTGGAATTCACTTCTTTTAACGAAGAGTCGGTATTCTACTCGCAGGCCGTCATAAATACGTTCTAGGTGGTTTTCGTGGCACATGACCGGATGTTGTCGGATGAGTGTCTGGAGGGCGAGGATGTAGTCCTTGGCCTTTTCCCTGTGCATCTGTTTCCGCTGGCGAATTGTGTCTTCTAGCTGCGTTATGTGTCGTTTGGGCAGAAAAAATTTTTCCGCCCGGCACGAAATCCAGCCCAGGTGGTTATTTGTGGTAAATGCCCACAGCACGGGTACTGCAGCCAATGAGGGCGGCGATGCCGATCGTGACGGCAGTAGCAGTCCCTTGTAGTAGTGACGGCCCTGCGGTGATGTGGACGGTGGCATAATTAGTGGCGAGGGCGGTAGCGACCTCCCGTAGGGAGAGCAGTATTTGCGGCCCTAGTTATAACAACGGGCCCCTGATGAGTAACGGCGGTGACAGCGGCCCTGGATGGCGATGATGTTAGCGGCAGACAGCAAGTAGCGGTCCTTGGTAGCGGCTTGGCCTAGGGGCGGCAATGATATTGGCCGCCCAATGGTGAGGAAGGCGGCAGTCCGGCCCTAATGAAGGACGAGGGTGACAACGGCCCTGGATGGTGATGATGTTGCTAGCGGCCCTGAAGGGTGGCGGCTCTTGGCGTTGCTTTCGGCCTGGGGCGGCAGCGATGCTAGTGGCGGCCCGATGATAAGGAAGGTGGCCACTCGGCCTTAAGAAGCGGTGATAATGATGACAGCCCTGGATGGTGATGATTGGGCTAGCGGTCCTCTTTAATAACAACCGGTGGCGGTTCCTCGTTGTAGTCTTGGCCCAGGGCGGCAGTTAATATTGGCGGTCCGAAACGGTCACGGAAGTCACCTACGGAAGCTGGTCGTCAATATGTTCCCACAAACCGCCAACCTATCCCGCAGGCAGAGCCAGGGGCGCTCGAGGTTACACGCCCTAATCCGTCCCGATGCGCTCCGTGCCTACCTACGGCAGCTTGGTCAGTCTGTATTCCCCATGTGCAGAGCCAGGGCCGCTCGAGGTTACACGGCCTAAGCCGTCCCGATGCGCCCCGTGCTTACCCATGGGTGTGAGACGGTACGTATTCAATCGTGGTGGGGGAGGGGGGGTATTCCCCCTTTCACAGGCCCCCTCAACCTCTCAGCCTTTCCCGCAGGACAAGCCAGGGGCGCTCGAGGTTACACGGCCTAAGCCGTCCCGATGCGTTCCGTGCCCACCTACGGAAGCTGGTGCTGGCTGAGTTGGCGTTAATCAACTTAAGTCGGTTGTTAGATAAGCAATTTGAGAAGCGAATGAAGATCGCAATTTTCGGCATGTTTGCGCAACAAATTCTCGCGGAGTATTGGCGTGTACGAATGCTTTGCACTTTTTCGTGCTTCTCTTTGGTTGTTCTAACGTATGGGTGTATGTATGTATGGTTGTATGTATGCATGTAGATCTGTATGTATGCATATAAACATGTAGCGTATGTATGGCTGGATGTGGATATGTATGTACGTATGTATGTAGGAGGCATGTGTTGCCCTGTTTGGAGCGCGGGAGGGGTCTGATGAAATCGGCGGTGACGATTTCCCAAGGTCGTGAGCACTGCATCGTAGCCATCAATCCTTCCGGGCGTCATTGCTCCACCTTGTATGCTGCGCACAACAGGTACCCACGCATATGGTTGCTTACATCTCGATACATCCCTGGCAAGGAGTAATTTTCTTGTGCACCTTCCCGAGGTGTCCTGCCGCGGCGGCGTCGTGGACTTCTTTAAGGATCTTTTCCCTTTGGTTAGCGGGGATGCAGAGCTTCCATTGCGGGGCCAGGGAGAGTGGATTTGTTGGTGCTATATGTTGAAATAGTCGGCTGTTGATCCACTGGTAGTCGGGGTTTTGTTCGCGTTGCGTCTGAACTTGGTGTGTCTTCCTGTCGTACCAACTCGTACGTTGTTGGGGGCTGGCAGCGGGCACCGTGATAGTGCGTCAGCCACCACGTTTAAAGATCCCTTTCGGTACTCGATCTCGAAGTTGTATTGTTGTAGCTCAAGTGCACATCTGGCCAGACGCCCGGAGGGGTTTTAGAGCGAGTGGAGCCACTTGAAGGAGTGGTGGTCGGTGATAGCAGTGAACTGCTAGCCCTCTAAGTATGGTCTCATTTTTCGAATTCCCCACAGGAGAGCCAGACATTCTTGTTCCGTAGCTGAGTAACGCTTTTCTAAGTCGGACAGACTTGGCATAGGCCACAATCTTCTCTTGATCCGAATGGCGCTGAAATAAGACCACGCCGAGTCCTTCTCCGCTAGCGTCGGTTTGTAGAAAAAATGGTCAGTTGAAGTCTGGGCAGCAGAGTATTGGTGCGGAGGTAAGTTTTCCCTTGAGTGCCTCGAATGCGTTGTTCTGTGATTCGCCCCATGTCCAAGTTTGGTTCTTTTTGAGTAACTGGTTGAGGGGCACCGCGAGTGTGGAGAAGTTAGCGATGAAGCGGCGGTAACAGGAGGCAAGTCCGAGGAAGCGGCGAAGCTCCTTGATGGTTCGGGGCGCGGTCACTTCCCGTACCGCGGCTACTTTTCCAGGGTCGGTGTGTATCCCTTCAGAGCTAACGATGTGTCCCAAGTAATGCAGTTTTTGTTGTACAAAACTGCATTTCTCGAAGTTGGTTTGCATTTTGTGGTTCTGAAGTCTATGAAAGACTTCGCGTAAGTAGGTCATATGTTCGGTGAACGTTTCGCCTAGCACGATGATATCGTCTAAATAGGCGAACACTTTTGATTGCAATTCCGGGCCGAGTATAGAGTCGAGGGCGCGCTGGAAGGTGGCTGGGGCGGAGTGTAGTCCGAAGGGCATTATCTTCCATTGAAAAAGTCCTCGGCCGGGGACGGTGAAGGCGGTATATGGCCGAGACTTCTTGGCTAACGGTATCTGCCAATAGCCGTTCTTTAGGTCGATGGTTGACATGTATTTTGCTTCTTTTAGCTGGTCCAAAATGGCTCCGATTTGAGGCAGTGGGTACGCGTCGGGTTCACTAGCGGCATTGAGTTGACGATAATCAATGCACATCCGCCAGGTTCCTTGTTTCTTTCTGACTAGTACAATTGGTGAGCTGTATGCGCTCCTGGAGGGTTCTACCTGGCTAGCGGTGAGTAATTCGTCCACTTCGGTGTTTATTACCTGCTGCATTGCGGGATTGCGCGGGTAGTAGCGCTGCTTCAGCGGTTGGTTGTGTCGAAGTGTAATGGTGTGTTCGGCGGCTGTACTTGGTCCGGCGATTTTGGAGAACAGCGTCTTGTGGTGGTCCAAGAAGTGGGTTTATTCCTGATTTTGTTCCTCATTTAAGTGAGCCCGTTCTGTTAGGCAACACAATGTGGGTTTGGGCCTCGGTGACGTGTCGGGATTTAGTGGCTGGCCGTCCAAAGTCACAACAATGCCTCGCTTTGACAGGAAGTCCATTCCTAATATCATTCGTTCTGCTAGGTTCGGGATCACTGCTACCGCTGTGCGTGTGAATCGCTCGTTATACTTGATTCTGACGGGGTAGGTGTGTGTACTGGCAACGCATGTCTGATCCGCGAGTTGGACGTTCCGCTTATTAGGCTGAGGTCGGATGTTGAGTCGCTCTAAATGCACGCGCGTGCTGTCGTCTACGTATGTTAGAGTGGCTCCGGTGTCCACCAGTGCTCGTACGTGTAGGCCCTAGATGGTGACGTCGGCGTAGAAGCGACCGTCGATACTTCTCCATTCGGATTGCACTGTAGTGGCTTGGGCGATGGGTGGCGCGGTATTGATTGATTTGGGGCATGGGCAGTTTCTGGAGAAAGTTCCGTCTTGACCGCAACGGGAACAGAACAGTCGCCGTGGGTAGTGACAATGGTAACGCTGGTGCCCACGCCTTTTGCAGCACCAGCAGGTATTCCTTGCGTCGTACCGGTTACTTATGGTGGAAAGGCTGTGTGCCGCTTGTCTACTTTGTCTGGCTTCTTCGTTTTT
>NW_023472492.1:0-4084 GCF_013731165.1 Rhagoletis pomonella
TCGATACAAGACAATACTCACAGTATTAACATTTAAACATTTTAAAAAACTTAATTGCTAAAAATCCAATACCATCTTGAGTGCTAGTTTAGTCAAGACTGAAAACTTTTTAAATTAATTTTGTAAACATAAGCCGCGGCAATGTCATCCCAAGAGAAAAGGGAAAGAACTAGGTACACGCTGGAAAGTCTAAGAATAATGGAGAAAAGAGAAGAAACAATAAATAAAGAGCAAGATACCGAAGACACGGACTTTCCAATAGAAAAAGAATCATCGAAATCGGTTTACGTGGTCCAAAGTTACGCGGTAACATACATAAAAAATTAAAAAAATAATAAAAATTAAAAATATTCCGCGAACTGATAACCTCCTCCTTTTTAGGAAGTCGGTTAAAAATACCTTCTTCTAGAGTAACTAGCTTTAAATATGGGCTTTTATACCACTGGGGACTTGTAAGATCTACTTCCCAACAAGATTTTTACTTATTCAAAACAGAATGATAACGTGTTGAAACTTAAATAAACCAAACTTCAAAAATATGTAGGAGGAAATAATATAAATTTTACTACAAAATTTCGGTAAAATATATGCCGAAAAGCGTAAAACAAGTAAAATTGTGCAATAGAAATACAATCCAATACCAAAAAAAATAAAATTATCTTTAAAACATTTTTTAAAACAGTCGGTAGCCTAACACTTGTTTCTTTGCACATATAAATATTTTCTACGAAAATTTCAACAAAATGGTACAATTAAATTATCTTGTTACAAACAAATGCATGTTTATAAAGTTTTTTATGTTCTTTGATTGAGTGAATGAATACAATTATTGGGAAGAAACATCAAAGATCTAGTATTGGTTTTTCTTTTAACTAGTTGAAGTTGAATTATTGCACATATAATTTTTTTACTGGTGTATATTACAATTTTCTGCTCTTTAAAGCCCAATTTATATCGGGAAGAATTGTTAACAACATTATCCTTGTAATGTGAGTTTATGACATTCGATACGATAATAGGGTTCTGGTACTCGATTCCAAAAAATATCGTTTTAAAACTATCGAGTACAAAATATCGGTATCGAATGCTAAAAGTATCGATATGGTATCGTATCGTATCGAAATTCGTGTCCCTACTAGGGATGGGTAAATTCGATATTCGAATTTTAGCTCCGAAATGGCGAATTTTTTAAATCGAACTTTGTGTTGCTAAAATTCGGATATAATCGAATTTTTCCAGAAAAATCGAATTTCATCTTTATTTCCAAAAAATCGAATCTTCAAATTTTTTCTTTCTGACTAAATTTGCCATCACTGTGTGTGGCACTCCATTTGTCTTAAGGATTTTAGGAAAAAAATACATGTTTTTCGATCTGATGCATAAAAACAAAAAATCTATGCCAAGAAGGAACTGTTATTCCAAACTCAATTTTAAATTTTTTTATAAAAAAACTAGTTTCTTTGTTGATTTTTTATTTTAAATTTTTAGAGGCTTTTACGTTAGTAGCATGAAGCTTCTGCCTGAGAAGACCCCTAGTAAAATTTTCCGGAGAATAATTTTTTAGAATATATCAATCCATAAACGAACTGCCAAATTTAAAAGTTAAAATGTTCTACGAAAATATTTCGCAAGAAATTTTAATATATATCTTCTATATGTCTTATCTATCACTTTATTGGTCCCATCTATAAAAACATACGTCTGTTTTTTTTTGGTGAGAAAGTTTTAGATTTGGCTTAAGTCATAAGCATTTTAAATGGTCACAACTACTTAGCTTTGTATAAGTATATACGAGAAAGCATTCAATATAAGAACTTAATAATTAATGAATTTTATTGAACATGTATCGATGTATTTATGTATTATACGCGTAACACACAACAATTTCTGTTATTGTCACATCTGTTGTTTATTTATTTAAATTTAACCACGTACTAAATATTTTTCATAATGTATCTACAAGTTGAATAAATAAATATACTACTACTACTACTACTATATACGTCTTAACCTTTAATTTCGTTCAGACATTTATTTTAACTATTTTTTCGACTTTTTTGAAAACTACTTAGGCCGAGATATGAAAACTTTAGTAGGCCATAAAATAAAAATACGAGCTAAATAACGAGCGTTTTACTACTGGATGGGTAGACATTCAGAAAATGTTAACAAAGTACGGGCGCTGGTTTCGGCTGTCGCACAGTGCAATTTTAGATTAACTTTTTAAACAGGTTGCCACTCTCTTCAAGCACCTCAAAAATATTTTAATTGTTGCATAGTATTTTAAGTACAACACTTCTTTAATAAATTAGACTTTAAAAAAATAAAGTTCATTCAAAACCATTTGGATTGATACCCATATTGGAGTAATTTATTTAACTTATTAAATAATTTGATTTTGCTTTTCTTACATATGGCACAAAACTAAAACCATGTTACACATCTACAGGGCAAACCCATTGGTGTTAAACATTTAACGCAAACATCTGCGGTAGCGATTATTTGAATTTGCTTTTGTAACCTGTGGCAACCCTTTTCATAGAACTAAAACTATGTTGCAGACCCAAAGGACAAGCGTTTAATTCGACTCCTCATTTTTTTAAATTGAACGATACAGAGTTTATGACTTGGTGTTAAATATTTAACGCAAACATCTCCGAACACGATTAAGAAGTTTCACTTCAAAAAAATTTTGCGAAATTCTAAAAAATTCGAATTAAATCGAATTTGCACCACCGAATTTCGAATCGAATAATCGAATGGTTGGGCAATGTTCGAAATTCGAAAAAATTCGATGTTCAACCCCCCACTACCCATCCCTAGTCCCTACTTATGTGTACACTTCGTATCGACTGCTGAGTGGAAGATCGACCTACAGTGGCTGCCATAAATAAGTAAACAGACTAATTTTCTGAACTCAAGTCCATATTTTTCAAGTTTTATTTTGATAAACATAAAAGTTACTTATATATTTAAAATACGGCATTTTAGCTACAATAAAAGCTGCATAAGTTTTAATTAAAAAGTTGCTTCCACTAATTAATGGTGGTTTGAATAAAAAATACAAAAATTCAATATGTGCTAAATAAGTAAACACTTAAGTTAATGGCCGCAGTGACTGCCATTATTTTGCGACATTCTTGCTAAACGAGTCGGCAAGGAAAGTGCATATTTTCTACACATTTCTGGAGTAAAAAAAGACCAGATCTCCGAAATTAAACCCTTCAGTTCAGCCAGATTTCAAGGACCCCTTTCAGTTACTTGAGCTTTCAGCCACGCCCACGCGTTTTCAGTTGGTGACAGGTCAGGGCTTTGCGGAGGCCACTCCAAAGCATTAACATTAACATCAGCTATATATTTTGGAACAATTTTGGCCTTGTTAATAGGTGTGTTGTCCTGTTGTAGAACGAAATCCTCTCCTATTAGACGCTTACCTTCAGGAATAATCACGACTTCAGCAAGTTAAGGTAAACTTGTGAATTAGTTTTGCCTTCGAGCACTACTATTTTGCCCACTCCATAAGCAGAAATGCATCCCCAAACCATTAAGCCTTTATCACCAGACTTAAAAGTGGGTTTTGCGCACTTGAAAGACAACGCTTCATCATTCTTGCGCCAAACGTACACCTGGCCTCCACTATATTTCAATCGAATCATGGATTCATCCGTCCATAGTATTTTGTGCCAATAACTTTCGGGTTTTAAGACATGATCTGAATAAAATTTGATCCTATTTTGGAGATTTATTTTGCTTATGAACGGAATTTTCCGAATAACTCTCCCATGCTTTCCGTCTTCATGAAGCCTTCTGCGAATAGTGGTGAGAGATGGTGCTGTTTTACCTTCTGATACGAGCTTGGAGTCGATTTTCGGAGCAGAAAGCATTGGGTCTGCTGCTGACATGTTTTTTTATTCGAGCGTCTAGCTTGTTTGTAGTAGTTTTCGGGCGTCCCTGGGAATACCTGCGATCAACGCGTCGATCGTTCTTGAAGATTTTAATCACCTTAAATATTGCCGCCGGTGTTTTGTTAAACGTTTTGGCAATACTTCTATAAGTTTCCCCTTTATCGTGAAGACTAATTATA
>NW_023472493.1:0-4084 GCF_013731165.1 Rhagoletis pomonella
AGTTGTCAAATATTTTTAGGTATCTTCGGCTCAGCTAACATGAAAAAAGCTGCATGTATGCATATCTTTATATTTTTGATGATTTGAAGATTTTAATTCGACATTCTTATGACCAGGTTTTATACTTTATTTAATGCCACAAAATCCCAACACTGGTTATAAAACCATATAACGAAGTTCCAATTTTATTTTTGTTAAAAAAATTGATGCTTTTTATAAACATATGATCTCTAATTTTATCAAATAAAGTTTAACTGATAAATTATAAAAGAAACTTTTTTTCATAAGAGTTTACAGAATTTAAATGATTTAGCAGGATTCTAGTGATTTTTGTTTATTAATCTGGCTGGACGGCAGAAACAGAAATGGCAACACTGGTGGTGAATAACTCAGTGAGAGGGGAGACCGGTATTTGCATGTATGCAGTGTTGCCGTTTTGGTACTTTTAACCAATTTTGGTTATTTTTTTTCTTGCCTGTGAAGTTGTTAAGATCTTTCCCGTTTTGGTTATTTTTTAATATTTACTTTAGTTTTTAATTGACATAGGCCAGCTACACCTGTCGAGGTTAAGGAGAGTAGCAACAGCAGCTTACTTATTTATGTATGTATTTGTTTTATAATATAGAGAATACATAATATTCATGGTCGGCTAAAGACTACTTCAAATGAATACATACTTAAATAGTACATATCGATTCTGAAATAGGACGTTCTTTAAAAATTTTTTGAGATAGAGCGTTTTCGAACTGGTTGCCGAGATAGGGTGCTCTTCCACTCAGCAATCGATATATAAATACCTCGTATATGCGAAATCCAATACCACGTCATGTATGTACAATAAAAAAGGGATTTGTTTATTCTTTTTCCATTACCGTTTACTTTATTAATTTAAGTTAAGATGAATAATAATAATCTTATAGCAAGTAGATTCAAGGGAAATACCATTCCACAATTTTGAAAAAATCGGTTTCTTGCGCTTTCGTAAAATTTATTTACCATCGTATACGCGGTACTACGTTTGGCGTATACGAGGTATTTCGTGCTGAGCGACGATATAGTTCAATAAGTCCAATTTTTAAATGTTTAGTCTTAATCTTAAAATATATACAATGTGGTTGTTCACACTGATTAGGTATTTCATTGATTCTTGCAAAGAAGTTGGAAGCTATGTACCTATGTACTTATTTAAAAACGTCATTTAGAGTCTGGTAATGTTTACGAAGATATTAACATTCATACATATGCATCTAGTACGGGAATACTGATTTTCTAAAATATGTATTTACATATTTCAGCCTTAAAAAGATTTACTTTTCAAAAATGCAAATAAAAATTGATTTTCATTGGTTTGTAAACTTTTTCTATACGTATTGACCTGAATTGTTAATCTAATAAAAAAGTTGGTTATTTTCCTTACAATTGGTAACTTTTTCGTCTAATCTTGGTTAGAAAGTATTTATAAAAAAAAATATTTATTGGTTCAAAAATGGTGGGTAGGCACTGTGGCCAATGGCAAAGTGCGTTCGCCACCTCTGCACGGTTGTAAGCCATGCTCTCCCATTCGTAATTCGCTCTCTCATTCGTGATTGGCGCCCCAATTACGAACCGAATCACGTAATTCCCATACACAATTTTGAGAGCGAATCACTTCATTCGTAGGTGATTCAGATCCAATCAAACTGCGAATCAAGAACCAATCGTTGTCTTCTCTAATTTTTAGCGATAACGGCTGTCAAAACACATAGACCACACACATCCCCACCAGCACAAACATTGAAAAAATAGCTAGATTCGTTAACACTATTGATTTAGCTAATTAATCACTGCAAATTTTTTCTCCACCGTTGAAATGCACAATTAACAGCACATTAAACATTAAACAAAAGCAAAGAACAAGAAGCAGAGATGCAAAGTGAATCACGAATGTGTCGTGTAAACAGGTTGATTCGCCGTTCATAATTGAGAGAGCGAACCACGTGATTCGGTTGTTGTGGAAACGCCGTTTTAGCTGTTTTGTAATTCACTTTTGCATTGTCAGCGTTCAGTTGGTCGCAAATTTTCAAAGGGAGGGGTTGTTCTTGTGCAGATAATTTTTCGTTAAAAATTTGCTTGGAAAAAAAGGACAATCATGCGCAAAACCACCTTTTTATATGAGGGTTTTCTACCGACTGAGCGTAGTAGCAGCGCTCGGCTCTCTTATTTACGAACACATGCGCAAGCAAGACCGTTAACACGTTATTGTTCGCCAGTATGAATTAGCACATACTATTTTTTACATATGTATAATCAATTTAAACTTTATTGATTTATTAATAAAAAAAAATTAAATTGGTCGGCATTTCATGATGTTGAATTATTTTTAATAAATAGACTACAAATATAGTTAGAAATTGCTCCTCTATAAACAAAGAGGTGAATATAATAGTCTTTGGCAATATACATTCCATAAAATGGGTTAATACACGTACACGGCTATTGCTTACCCTTTCGGTTTTAAATTTTTACCCCGCATCAAGCACCTGCTTGCCCGCGCTGCTGCGCGCGAGTTGTTCTGCCGCCTATCCCTACATTATGGCATCCTTAGGAGCCATACTTTTGGCTTTATTGGCTTTATAGATGGATTAAGGTAACGATCAAATTTCTAAATTAAAATTATTCTTCTACGGTACATTCCGTTTAGCTGCCTATTCGATTAGCTGTTTTATTTAGCTGCACTTTTCTAGTAGAATGCTTAATTCGGAAGGAGTTTTATTCATTATGAACGAACCTTATTCGTTTAGCAGCATCGCGAGATCAAAAAACGATTTAACTTTCCATTTCAAAATAATTTAAAGACGGTAAGGTTTCAAAAAAAACACACAGTTCTAAATATTCGAGTTATCTAATAGATAAATATATATATGTATATCCCCCTTTTACAAACTCATTTATATCTACTTTACTCTGAATACCTACCATAGATACCTATGTATGAATACCAAATTTCAAGTTCATATGACTTATGGTTCCCAATTTATGTCTGATTCAAAATTCCACGCCTACGGGATGTGCCACGCCCCCTTTTATAAACTCATTCATATATACCTTACCATAAGCACCTACCATAGCTATGTCTGCATACCAAATTAAATTTCATTTGACTTATGGTTTTGAAGTTAAACCTGATAAAAATGTTCACACCTATGGGATTTACCACGCCATCTTTTACAAACTTATTTATATTTATCTTTTTATAAGCACCTACCATAGCTACACCTGCATACCATATTTCAAGTTCGTGCGACTTATACTTATGGTTCCGAGGTTATACCTGATAAAAAATTCCACGCCTATGGGATGTGCCACGCCCCCTTTTACAAACTCGTTTATATATACCCACCCATAAGCACCTACTATTGATATGTCTGCATATTAAATTTCAAGTTCGAGGGACTTATGGTTCCGAAGTTATAGATGATAAAAAAATCCACGCCTATGGGATGCACCACGCCCCCCTTTACAAACTCATTTATATAGACCTTATTATAAGCACCTACCTAATTTATATATATATAACAGCGAACCAAATTTAAAGTTGATGCGACATATGGTTCCGAAGTTATAGCTGATAAACATTTCAACGAATATGGGATATGCCACGCCCCCTTTCACAAACTCGTTTATATATACCCTCCTATAAACACCTACCATTGCATGCCAAATTTCAAGCTCATGGGACTTATGGTTCCGAAGTTATAGCTGATAAAGGAGGACTCCTTTTACAAACTCATTTATATAAACCCTCATATAAGCACGTACTATTGATATGTCTTCATACCAAATTTCAAGTTGATGGGGCTTATGGTTCCGAAGTTATAGCTGATAAAATATGCAACGCCTATGGGATGTGCCACGCCCCCTTTTACAAACTCGTTTATATATACCCTCGTATAAGCACCTACCATTGATATGTCTTCATACCAAATTTCAAGTTCATGGGGCTTATGGTCACGAAGTTATAGCTGATAAAATATGCCACGCCTTTGGGATGAGCCACTCCCCCTTTTACAAACTCGTTTATATATACCCTCGTATAAGCACCTAC
>NW_023472494.1:0-4083 GCF_013731165.1 Rhagoletis pomonella
TTATATAGCTCATTTTAAAGAGGAGCGGGTTGTGTATGATAAGAAAACAACTTGTGTCAAAACCAAGCTAATTGGACAATGTTTTTGAGTAATACCTAAAACATATACTCATCATTTGAACATACAAAAAAGCAGTAAGTTCTGTTTTACGAAAGCCAAGTCTGTTTAACATTTTATTTACTGCCTTTACACTTGTTTTAACGTTTTCCATCTTTTTACATTAAAATAATGCAATATTTTAGCTGCTATTAATTTCGCACAGAAAAAGTAATCATTTGTCCTAATGTGATTTGGTTAGACGTGGCTAGATTTTCTCATCACCAACTAAAGCTTTTTCTGCTTTTACCCAAAATGCTCCAGCTGATTGGCATCAAACCGCCCTTTTAACGTCAAGTCAAAGGAATTTGTTATTAACCCTGTTACGGAAGATAGACTGACCTTTTGCATTGGTATGAGTGCTGCCCCAAAGCTCATGGTGGCTATTCGCGTCGTAGCTTATTAGCAGATCCAGCCCCGGGGGACTGGGCGTGTGACACCAGTAGGCGAGCTGCTTGAGGGGCTGGTTGCTCGCCGTCGTGCAAGGGGCACCACCTACCATTGAGATGTGCTCACCCTGAGGCTTTGTCGTCCGATTGGTTTCAAAATGGACTCCGTGGGTGAAACCGGCGGTGGCATCCTCAATGAAATCATTGGCCATACTGGTAGCCTTTTGCGGGGAATTAGCTCCAGCTGTGATCCTGGCAAAGGTTAACCAAGGCCGTTGATTGTGCGCGTGAGTAAGTCCAATGACTTTCGATTGCCGCAACTAACGATCTTGACTCGCTTTTTCCATCCAGCGCTGTCGAAGGCCAATTCCTCTCTGTCTACCTCGAGCAACAAATCCATGAGCCGTGCCTCCACAAGCAGCCAATTATTCGGCGATATCTTCCCGTAAGGTTCAACCTGGTCGATTATCGCTACCTGTTGATACTTGGAGGAATCGAATGTCGGCTTCGGTCTTTTGTTTCCCTCATAGACGCCTCGTTGGACCTACAAATCTTTATAGTACTTTCCTGAGAGCGTGCGGTTTCGGCTGTACCAGCTGGAGTGGGCTGGCCCGCTTACTTCTTTTTGGGGCTTCCACAGGCCGAAGCGTTGTTTGCCTCATAAGCGACGTTTTCTTCTTTATTTTGCTTTCTTTTGGTCTTCTGCATTGCCAGCAAAATACTTTCAGGATGGCAGAAAAAATTGTGACATAAGACCTTCTGAAGCACTTCTTCTGGAACATTCGCCACATATGAATTGCTCCAGCTCCCGGCATATGGAAAACCACATTCTATCAACTAGTCCTGCAGAAGATGCCGGGCGGATTTCATAATTTGGATTTTTTTAATTTGAAATTTCAATCCTCGGGCGAATGAAATAATTTTTTTTTGTATTTTAATTAGAATATCCAATGAAAACTTTCTGTATTTGCGCACTTTACATTTCGCAAAAAGCGTATTTATGGAGTTCTCTAAGGGTAAAAACATAGTGGAGCGGCGAGCAAGGCGAAGAGCTATCATCGAGCAAAGCTTCAATTAAAAAAGTGTATGTACGCTTTGCTCTTCACTATGCGCTCTCCCATTGAAACATATGCGTTTGAAATCGACGCTCCACTATGTTTTTGGCCTTATACATGCATAGCACAGTGGGCCAGAAGACTGTAAATTGTTGCCTGACTAATTAAACGTGAAAAAATCGAAAATTGTAATTTTATGGTATAACTTATTATCCAAGGTATTAAACTCAGTGGTATATCAAAAAATTCAATTTCTATAATTAAACAAAAAGAGATTAAGAAAAAAATATTTTGGTGTGGAGTTGCCACCTTTCCGAAAAAGTTACAATCACGTTTATTAAAAAAGGGTATGCTTATTTAAAATTACAATATGGGTTTCAAACGGAAGGCGTTTGAAGAAGTTTTAAACATAACATGTCTTTCAGTAGGGTTGCCTATATATCAACTAAGCCCATCATGTTTATTATTTAATTTATAATATTTAAGGAAATAAAACTGCGAATTTAAGAAGAAAAAATTTAAGTCGTACGTTTTTTGTTCAAGTGTTTTAAAACATGTATAAATGGATTTAAAAATTCGTTCAAAATTTAACCTGTTATTAGCCTGCAAATTACAACACTTGCCTACAAGGGCCTACCGCGAGGAGGTTACAGGAATAAAATACCCTACTTTTTGAATTCTGTATTTAATTTTTAAAATTTTTACTAGTTTTTAATTATTAATTTAACGGAAGAAAAAACACAACAACTTAAAAAAAAAACAACAAAAAATTTCATCAATTCCGATGCAATTTTGGTCATCGATAATTAGATTAGATATTTTAATTTTAAATTTTTTTATTATACGTCGTGTATCGTATATGTTCATAGACGCACATGCGTTTTCTTGAAAATCCAACAATTAATTACAAAAAGCGCAAAATTTCCGCAGATTTTTAAAACTTTTAAATAACACTGGTTTTTTCCACTTTTTCAGTCTTTTGCAAAAAACGCTTTTTCATTTTGGCTTTGAAAAATGGGCTTATGATGAAATTTTCTATTTCAGTCACGAGCTCTCAAAAAAGCTTCCCAATGATTTTTCATGCCCTAAAATTGGTTAATAATAAAAAAAGTTATGAACAAGTAAAAGCTATTGTTATTCTTAGGATGTAGGAAGCACCAACATTTTTATGACACTAAAATCCAATTACAAACGTTTTTCATTTGTATTGAGACCAACTCAGTCGAATGTACAAACATACATTTAACCATGTGTACTTGTCTAACACAGCTATTTGTTCACAAAGAAAGTTTCAAATTGCAGCAATTTATCATGGTATTAAATAACAAGTAAGAAAGTCTAAGTTCGGGCGGAGCCGAAAATTAAATACCCGGCGCAAGTATTAAATCTATGTTTTTTGACCTTTCCGAAACCTTCCGCTAGATGGTAAGCCGGGGTGTATCAATTTTGAGTAAATTAGCGTCCTTCAATTTCGAAATATTGAAGTTTCAAGCATTTCTGAAATTTACCGTTACATGAGAAGCGGCCGTTATTTTATTCCGATTTCAATAATTTTCAACGTTTTGCTTATATGTGGCAAGCACAATAACCACACCGAGTTTGGTACAATTTGGCAGAACGGTTACCGATATACATATATGTGATCATAAGAGGGCGGTGCCACGCCCATTTTCCAAAATTTTACCATAAACGTATTTCTTGGTAAAGAACTGTTGCAAGCATCAATTTTGAATAAATTAGCTTCAATATTTACTGATTTATCAAAGATTTTGTATTTCTCTAAATTGCCGTTAGATGAGATGTGGGCGTGGTTATTGTCCGATTTTAAAAAGTTTCGGCGATTTTTTATGCTGTACCAAGGCCAACAACTGTGCCAAGTTTGGAAGAAATTGGTGCAGCGGTTACCAAGATATACACATGTAACCATAAGTGTGCGTGGCTACGCCCATTTTCCAAAAATTTATAATATTCTTATTTTTCGTCTAAAAATTATTCTAAATATCAATTTTGAGTGAATAATCTCCAGTAGTTACTAAAATATCGCAGTTTTCGTATTTCTGAAAATTACCGTTATATGGGAAGTGGGCGTGGTTAAAGTCCGATTTCGCCCATTTTCAATACCAACCTACCTTGGATTAAGGGAAACCTACATACCAACCAGATATCTCAATTTTTGCTCGAGTTATCGTGTACACGGACAGACGGACGGACAGACAGACGTAGCTTAATCGATTTCTTTTTTCATCCTGATCATTTATGTATACATTTGTCTATATCTATCTCGATTCGGTTTGGCTGTTACAAACAACCGTTATGTGAACAAAATTAATATACCCTTGTGCACAAGTGCGCTCGGGTATAAAAAGAAAATTGACAGCTACGATTCTGGCACATTTCTTATCAAAATAAGTATATGTCTTGAAATATCAAATCGACGCCGCACATTATTTGTAAAGGTGATTTGTTTACTTACTTACTACGTATATATGAATGTTTTTATTTGTAAAATTCTAAAGGGAGCCAACCAAGCAATTTGCAACTTT
>NW_023472495.1:0-4083 GCF_013731165.1 Rhagoletis pomonella
CCGTTATCGTTATATATGTAGATATGTTTCCTTCCGAGTTTTGCTATCTACATACAAAATTTTTGTCTAGCGTTGGCAACAATGCAAGCTGGCATCTACCGATTAAAAGCTTCTAGCGTAAAAGCACAGAGTGTAATTGACGCCATCAATAATGCTTCTAAAAAGCTTGCGTTTGTTTGGTGGCAACATGCGATCAGCTGTTTTTCGTACTGGCAAATTCTTACAAGTAAAAATTTATCCAGTAAAATCCAGTAAAAACTTGCAACTTCAGCTGTCATTTTTCGCTCTCTCAATTTCCTCTACTTTGCAAGTTTTTGCGTACGAAAACGCCAAAACATGAAAATTCGTAAAAACTTTTACTGGATTTTACTGGAAATGAGTAAAAAAACGCAACTATTATTGTGGCGTTCAAAATAATAGTAGCAAAATTCAAAATGTTGCTGTTGGCAACTTATATTTATTTATTAATTGTTAATAACTTTCATTTTGAAATTTTATACAAATTTCCAAAAAAAAAAACAAGTAAGAAGGTCTAAGTTCGGGCGGAGCCGAACATTAAATACCCGGCGCAATTATTAAATATATGTTTTCCACCTTTCCGAAAGCTACCGCTACACGATAAGCCGGGGTGTATAAATTTTAACTCTCCGTCAGACACATGTTTCGATTGGCACATTCGGTACGCATGAGTCTGGCTGGACCCACATGCAAATTGTATGAATTTATATAGAAATTATGTGCAACATTTGTTCAATTAAACTTATTTATTGTATGTTATTCAAATATTTACTTAATTTAAGGGCTTTCTTTTTTATTTTATTATTTAAATACACTGGCGATCAAAACCGGGTGCATGTTCGACATTTTATTACTTACAGTAACATAACTTTTTTAATAATAAGCGGATTGCTTTGAAATTTTCAGCAATTTTTCCTTATTATCTAGGGTATAAAGCCCAGTAAATAGAAAAATTAACAAGTGATTCACAGCAAAAACGCAAGGCAACTATCTTCACTCAGTTTTGAACTTTTAGGAGGTATATATCAAGAGGATTGTGGAGACTCCTTTGCTTTTAATAGCGATTTTCATACGTCCGGGAATGCTCTCTACTGTATTCTATGATTTCGCTTGGAATATTACCCCATTATAATTTTGCTCACCTCCAAAGCTCTTTCATGTTACTGGAGCTCGCTTGTGCTATGCTAATCCTCGCTTGACCACAGCGCTCAATTTTTCGATAGCTTTGAGGTCTGGGATTTGTGCTGGCCACCATGTTACATGTTTTTCTTTGTATGGTGTTTTTGAAGATGTTGATAAGGTGTTTCCCAAAAATATGCCTTTTTATCGTTTTGGAAACAATTAATTCTCGTTCCATCGGACCATATTACCCCTTTTAAGTGCAAAAGCTCCAATTCTCGTGACTTTTACAAAATTTAAGTGGCAGCTTAATGACGTGGGATGTTTTGCTTGCTGGCATTTAGTGTCTTGGGTTAATATAAAAGGTATAATGAACATATCCTCCAAACAAATTTGCCGGACTTTGTAGACAAAAGCGCAAACCCTGCGGAAGAAGTTGTTTGCCAGCAGGACGGAGATCCAAAGGATTCTGAAAATATTCGACACCGCCGGCTGCTTGGGAAAAATTTTCTTGTAATGAAGTGGTCAGCACAAATCCCAGACCTCAACACCATCGCAAAATTGAGCGCTGTGGTCAAGAGAGGATTAGCATAGCACAAGCGAGCTCCGAGTAACATCATTTTAGGTAACAAGTAATTTTTTGAAAAAAAACCGACTTCAATTCTCATTTAAAAAACTACATATACTAGTGAACCCGCATGACGTCAAAACGCCAACATTTAATTAAACTATTTAAACAGGTGAAACCCTATTCAATAACCTCTAAAAATATTCCTAATGATTAATCTAAACCATTTCTCAGTGGTGCTTTTAAAGTTTACGACATACAACAATACGACACTTACGACACCGTTGTGAATCCCCCAATAATTTCTTGTAACTCTTTCATTTGACATCCATCGCTCATATTTCATATAACTTGGGTATAAAATAGTTCAATTAGACTTCTTAAATAGGTGGCAACCCTATCCAAGATATTTCCAAACTACTACCTTCTTAAACCTCTTTTATATGACACCCATATAGCGATACCTTATTCACTTGCCAAATTCCTTTACATAATTAAAATTGAATAATTTTTTTTTTTACATGTGGCAACCCTCCTATACATAGTTAAGTTATAAAACCTTTTCAAAACCATTTCGATTGCTACCCATATTTAATAATTGATTTAACTTATTAATTAATTTGAGCTCAATTTCTTAACAGGTGGCAACTTTTTTCGAAAAAGTAAAACCTTCTTGAACATCCACACCCTAAGCCCTTTAATTTGGTACCTCAGTTTTGAAAATCGAACGGAGGGTGCGGATCTGAGGGCATTGATTAGTAAATAACTTGAGTAAAATTATTTAACAGGTGGCAACCCCTTTCGAAAAAATTAAACCAGTTTGCACATCTACAGGCCAAGCGCTCATGATCCACTGATCGGATCTTAACCAGATTAGTATGGGACCACCTCTGAGGTACTACCTTTCCGATGCAAAAAGAATTATCGGTTGACGTGGTCGAAAGTTATGCGGTAAGATACATAAAAAAAAATATTCCGACGAACTGATAACCTCCTCCTTTTTTGGAAGTCGGTTAAAAATGCAAATCATCTCTTGCCATGCTAATTCAAAAATTCAAAATAAAACTTTGAAAAACGGTTGCATTCCTTCATTCTAGGTAAAAATTACATAGGAATATATGTGGGTCCAGCCAGACCTATGTGTTACGAATGTGATGTATTAATCAACATCTCTATATATCTAGCTTTATATATATGATACCAACACGATTTTTTACAGATTGGCAATTCACTAAACTTTAGTAAGCTACCTGAAATTTCAAGCCTCTAGCTATATTTAAAGTACCCTTTTTTGTAATTTGAAAATGGAAAAGGCCTGGCTGGACTCATGTGTCAGACGAAGGGTTAAGTAAATTAGCGTCCTTAAATTTCGAAATATTGCAGTTTCAAGCATTTCTGAAATATACCGTTATATGAAAAGCGGTCGTAATTTTAGTCCGATTTCAATAATTTTCAACGCTTTGCTTTTATGTGGCAAGCACAATAACCATACCGAGTTTGGTTCAAATTGCTAGAACGGTTAGCGAGATACATATATGTGATCATAAGTGGGCGGTGCCACGCCCATTTTCCAAAATTGTATCATAAGCATATTTCTTGGTAAAAAATTGTTGCAACCATCAATTTTGAATAAATTAGCTTTAATATTTACTGATTTATCGAGGATTTCGTATTTTTCTAAATTACCGTTATATGGGATGTGGGCGTGGGTATTGTCCGATTTTAAAAATTTTCGGCCATTTGGTATGTTGTAGCAGGACCAAAAACTGTGCCAAGTTTGGAAGAAATTGGTGCAGCGGTTACCAAGATATACACATGTAACCATAAAGAGGCGTGGCTACGCCCATTTGCCAAAATTTTTTAATATTCTTATTTTTCGTCTAAAACTCATTGTAAATATCAATTTTGAGTGAATTACCTTCAGTAGTTACTAAAATATCGCACTTTTCGTATTTCTGAAAATTACCGTTATATGGGAGGTAGGCGTGGTTATTGTCCGATTTCGCCCATTTTCAATACCATCCGTCCTATGCCCAAAAGAAGTCCACGTACCAAGTTTCGTTAAGATATCTCTATTTTTACTCGAGTTATCGTGTGCACAGACGGACGGACGGACGGACGGACAGACAGTCACCGCTTAATCGATTTCTTTTTTCATTCTGATCATTTATGTATATATTTGTCTATATCTATCTCGATTCGTTTTGCCTGTTACAAACAACCGTTCTGTGAACAAAGTTATAATACGCTTGTGCACAAGTGCGCTCGGGTATAAAAAAATATTGGAATATTCTTACGGGAAATCGAAAAGTGCGATGCGGACATTCTTATTATTAATATTAAGGGCTCATATTTTGGCGTTTAAATAAAACTTTTGA
>NW_023472496.1:0-69 GCF_013731165.1 Rhagoletis pomonella
TTACATTGAGCCCAAATGCGTCATTTGGGCGAGAAACCTCAAATGCGTGATTTGGCCTCGCATTTGAGG
>NW_023472496.1:169-4082 GCF_013731165.1 Rhagoletis pomonella
ATAAATTAAATTAATGATTTGGCCAGTTGCCGTTTAGCAGGCGGCTGTGGACCAACATCACTGCTCTCTCTAATATCTTGGTCATCGTCGATATTTTCGTCCAACAGATATTCTGGAATTTCATCTTTGTCTTCCCCTTCTTCTCCTTTTTCCTCGTCTTCCTCTTCTTCAAAGGTGTTTTTATACCACCAACAAATTTCAGCCAGTATTGCATCTGGAGATTTCTTTCCTCTGTACCTGAAACGAAAATAGTTTTCAATCGTTAACATGTTTAATTGTGCACTCTGACAAAGATATTAGAAAAATCTAGGAATTCAAAATATGCACACTCTATAGTTACCTTATTTCAAATGGAAGCGCAGTTTGGTGATAACGTTCGCCTTGCTCATCAGATTCAGTTGGCAACTGTTGAGCGAGTTGATCAAGATGCTGATGCAAGAGATGAATTTTGTACGACATACTAACCCCGAAAGCCGAAAAGTCCTTGAATGACTGCTTTCAATGCGAGCCATGCATTTAATTCTCGGTCCGTCAGAACTTGGTCAAAATCTTGACGACTCATTAGTTTCCGTATGTCGGGACCATTAACAACCCCTTCCTGAATTTTGGCGTTACTTAGTCTTGGGAAAATGTCTTTTAAGCGGTTGAATACTGCTGGTCTTTTTGCGATACATTTAAAAAATTTTTTAGCAATGCCAAGTTTAATGTGTAAAGCAATGGCAACAAAATTTTCATTTCAGGAACAAGACTTTCGTGTAGCCTATTGTCTTTAGGCCATTTCCGTCCAATGCGACTATTCCAGTTATGCTGTTTGTACTGGTTTCTTCCTTTAATACCTTCTCCGTATCGTGAATCCCAATCGCACAAAAAACACAGATATTTTGGACGGCCAGATGCTGTTAAGCCTGTAATCAATGAAACTATTTTGAGGTCGCAGCAAATGCGCCACTGGTGTTCATTATATTTGACTACTTCCAGAATGTGTTTCAAATTATCGAATTTTTCACTAGTGTCAGTGCTAGAAGCAATTGCAACAGAAGGCATTCTATTCGTCTTGTGCAAAAGCACAACTTTTAAGCTGATTAGTGAACTATCGCTGAATAAACGCCAATCATCTTTTTTATAGGTTAACCCAGCTTTTGCTCAGCTCAGACAAGAGCTTCATTTGTAAAGGCTGTGCTGAAGCTCGTCGTGATTCCCTCCGTTCGCCTCCTCCGCCCGTTGTCGTGGATGAAAATTCAAAAACTTATAATATCACCAAATTTATCTCTTCGAACTCTTCTAACTCTGTGAAATCAAAGCCCACTGGCTCTTTAAAGCTAAATGGTAATTCAAATGATAATACCAATACCAATTAGCAACAAGTTACATTGGGACCTCTATACAATGTGGTTGTCGCTCTTGGAAATGAGGATGCCCGCGTGAATAATCTGATCAGTGCTTTACGGGAAGATAACAATAATTTATTGTTAAAAAACTGAAAACATTCACTCAGATCTTCTTTCCATGCAGCGCAATCTGCTTGAGAAAGATGATACGATTGCCTTACTCATGGCAGAGGTTAAATAAAGACCTTCGCTCCTCTATTGGTGTTGCTGTTGAGAAGTTTGGCAGTGATAACGCAGCTGTAAAAGAAATTATTGCAGCTAATCGTGCCCTTTTTCTCTCGTCGCATACTTCTCGTGCTTGTTCTTCGAATATCGCTTGGTCATCCGCTGATACACACACGCACGCTGATTTTTCGGCGCCAAAAGCTGGAGTCTCCATTGCCACTCTCTCACCTGGTACTGCAGTTTCCACTGATGCTCTCTCTGTTGATGCTCGCTCACCTGCTTCTTCGGCTGTCGCTGCTAATTCTCTATCTGCTGATAATGCTTGGTCATCTGCTGATACAAATTCGCACACTGATATGTCGGCACAAAAAAATGTTGTTGCCTGCACTGACCCTAAAGTGAACACTGCTGCTTGCTCTATGCGCTCTACACACACACATGCTAAGTTTTCGGCCCCAGCTGCTGACGTCTCCAATGATGCTCTCCCACCTGCTTCTATTGCGCCTACTGCTGAGGTTAATAATGCACAGTGGTCGACGGCTACGAAGAAAAGGAACAAAAAACAAGTGGGTGTTTTCGGTACAAATGCATGTAATGATTTGGACGTTGCGGTCCGGCATAAATGGTTGCATTTAGGTTCTTTCTCGCCTTCCGTATCTGAGGATAACATTAAAGATTATGTTTTTAAGCAAACTGGTTTAGATAAAAATTTGTTATCCTGCTTCAAACTGGTTAAGAAAAATGTCCCAGTATCAACTATTAAGAGAGTTAATTTTAAGTGGGGAGTTCCGGAATCCTCGTACGCGAAGTTGCTGAGCTTGGAAATTTGGCCTACAATGTCTCGGTCAAGCCTTTTCAGTTTTTTCTAAAGGATCAACAACAGCCGCCTCGGACATAGTAACGACCTTGGACCCTCCTAGCCGTGGTCTCAAGGTGTACTTTCAAAACTTATCCGGCATGCGAACCAAGGCTGATATTGTGCATTCTTTTAGTGCGCAAATGGATTACGACATCTTTGCTTTGTTGAGACGTGGTTGAAAGCAAGTTTTTTCGACAGTGAGTTCTTCGACTCGAATCTTTTTAATGTATTTTGGAAAGACAGAGATGCTGCAAAAACGGGTTGCCTTCGGGGTGGTGGGGTTGTAATTGCTGTCAAGCGTCAAATCCGTGCATTCCTGTTTCCACTCAATAATGATGACTCTCTGCTCGGTCAAATTTGTGTTGGTATAAGTTGTCACTCCGCGCAAGATTCCATTTACCTACTCGCTTCGTATATACCGCCTGATAGTTCATTTGCGTTGTACAAAGCTCATGCTGACAACGTGGCATCTCTATTTTAAATAACCTAAATGATAATCATTTATGTGTGCTAGGTGATTTCAACTTTTGCAAGACAAATTGGTCTGCTAGTATTTCTAATTATAGTCTTACACCAACTAACGTGTCTGCAAATCATGAATTATATTTTATTGATAATATTCTTAGTCTTAATTTATGTCAAGTTAATAATTTCGTTAATTCTCTGAATAGAATTTTGGATCTCATATTTGTAAGTGATAACCTAAGCTACAAAGTTAGTGAATGTTTGAATCCAGTAACTCCTAAAGATAAGCATCATTTACCTTTAGTTGTCAAACTCGATTTTTACTGTTTTTCTTCAGTACCTTCTGATGACATATTACCTTTTAATTATGCATTATGCGATTTTTCTAGCTTTAATGAATTACTACTCGATATTAATTGGGATAATTTATTTGCAGATCTTGATACATTTACCAGTTTCACTACTTTTAAATCCATTTTGTGTAAACTCTGCTTGGATAATATTCCGATTAGAAAGAAAAAACCATATAGATTACCCTGGTATTCTAAGGATTTAAAAAAGCTTAAAAATCTTAAAAACAATTATTTTAAGAAGTTTAAATCTACGAAGAACCATTCGTTTTTTTGTTAAATATAAACGAGCTTTAAAAAATTTCAACTACTTAAATAAATTTCTTTATAATAACTACATTTCTAGCATGGAGTTGAACATTAAATCGAATCCTAAGACTTTCTGGAATTACAATCCAAAACGAGCTGCGCTAGTGTTCCCACCGGCGTATTTTTGGATAATAATTATGCCCAAACCTCAAGTGAAGCGGCAAATTTATTTGCTGAGTTTTTTAAATCAAATTTTGTTGATGAAGACCATGATCAGCCATGCGACTTTTCCTCTAATCTAGACTACTCTTTGGACCTCGGGGCTCTATGCCTTTCATCTGAGGATATTAGTAACGCTTTGGTTAAATTGAAATCTTCCTCCCAAACTGATGTCGATGGTCTTTCAGCAGTTCTAATAAAAAATTGTCCTGCTTTGG
>NW_023472497.1:0-4081 GCF_013731165.1 Rhagoletis pomonella
GATCCTTAATTTCTTGAACCAACTGTAGAGTATCATTTGAAATACGGTACTGAGTTTTCAACATACTGCGCGTTTTCGAGAAGGTGGCATGAACAGATTTTTTTAACATTGAGCGATAGGTGAGTTCCTAAGCAACACAAATATAAATGATACAAGCTCATACTAAAGTTTTTTCATGTCAGTTGAACTCTTAACAATTGAAAAAGCCTTCAGGTCATCACCATATAACAAAACTTTAGCATAAGAAAAGCAAGAACTTATGTCATTTATGAACAAAATCAAAAGCAAGTGACCTAGAATGCTACCTTGTGGAACGCCAGAGGTAGCAAAATAAAATTCCGACTGAGCCTTATCTAGAGTGACTACACATCTCCTCCGATTCAAGTAAGACTTAAGCCATTGTAGAAACGTATAATGAAAACCTATACAAGCGAGTTTGTCTATCAAAACCGCATGCGAGACCGTATCGAAGGCCTTAGAAAAGTCAGTGTAAATACATACAATCTACTTGGTATCCAGCAGAAAAGGCCGAAATGCAATACTCACAAAAGACTGCCAGATCAGTGACTGTAGAACGACCAGATACGAACCCGTGCTGATTAGGGCAAATCAAACTCTTGACCGAAAATTAAATTTTATCCTTAATCCAACATTCAAAACGCTTAGAGACATTAGTAAGTTTCGATATCGGTCTGTAATTCCTTACATCATTTTTATTCCCACTTTAGAAGATAGGAGTTATGGAGGCCATTTTCCATACATCAATGAAAACCCCCAAGGATAGCGATTTATTAAAAAATATTTTTAGTGGAAGTACCATAGCAGCACAGCTTTTTAACAAAAGTGCTGAGAGACCATCAATTTCTCTTTCAATGCTGGATTTGAGCTTTGAGATCCCAGATAACATATCATCGGATGAGAGAGTCAATGATCCAAAACCAAATGCGGATTTGCCATCAGATGGCAAATCACTGTAGTCGGAGCCATCATCAGTGGCAAGATTAGATTTGAAAAAATCAGCAAATAAATTAGCAACGTCATGAGGACAGCGCGCTATTTGTTCATTTAAGAAAACTGAAAATGGAATTGTGCAGCATCCCTTCTTAGCCTTTACAAATTTCTAAAAGGCTTTAGGATTCGACTTAATATTATTTTCAAAGTTAAGAACATAACTCCTATATAAAAACGTATCCAAACAGTTGAACTCCTTCAAATATTGGCGGTATTTGTCATAAACAATCTGAATATTTGTTGATTTAAACTTTTTATAATATCTATTCCTTTAATTCTTAAGTTTCTTCAAACGCTTAGTATACCACGGAAGTTTTAGGGTCTACATTTGATGACAGGGATATGATTTATACAAGTTTCGTACACAACAGACCTAAAAATATCAAAACAGTGGGCGATGTCACTACTGGAGAGTTGTTCCTCCCAACTGTACTCCGCGAATAAACAATCGAGTCTTGAAAAGCCACATAGTTTGTAATTGAAGGCAATTTTATCAGTGGAATAACTAAAGCAAATTCGTAAAAGTCAACCTTAAAAACCAGAGGAACGTGATACATATCAGAGGGTCAATTCCCGTTCTGCGTTATCATGAAGTGATAAAAATAACACCTTCACACCGCATTTATTTCGGTGTTAATTTTATACTTTTCACTTCATTTCACGATAACGCAGAACGGAAATTGACGCTCTGGAGAAGAGACTGGGGATAAACACTCAGTCACATTAAAGATAATAGCATCACTCAAAAAGATTATATCTAAGATTCTATCGAGCTTAATTTTGAAGTTATTAACTTGAAGTAGACTCAAACTTAAAATATTATCAATGAAATCTGATTCAAACATGGAAGAAACATTAGTTGGAGTAAGACCGAAGTTGCAATAACTATAAGACCAATTAAGAATACAGAGATTAAAATCACCTAGTATACAAATATGATTTTCGCTTAATTTATTAATAGTTAATGCTACAATGCTATCAGCATGAGCTCTATAGAGACTATCAGCACTATTAGGTGGAATGTACGAGTCAACTATCTGTCTTTTGATCAGATGAATTTTTATTCTTATTTTTTTCTTTTTTCTTTACTGTGATATATATATTTACTTGTCGGCATGGGAAAAAGTGGGGAAAATTGGTCAAAAGGAATAAATTAACAAAATCATATTATGTATTCTCTTAAACATTTTACATTGCATTTAGAACAGCCGCTACGAAAAATTAGCACTTTACTAAAATTCGTAATTCCGATGTACTCTCGAATGACGGTGTGAAATGTACATACGCTCTACCTTTGCAATTGTTGGAATGCATTTTTTAATCTATTGAAACATATGATACAATTTTCAACTTTTATATTAATTTTATTCGTCAATACAGTCCTGGGTCTAGGATTTATTCAAATTTCATATTTTATGTAGTTGAGGGCCTCAAATTAAGGCAATATATATTTAAACTGCTTTCGAATATACTACGGCAGTACCCATTATTTTCTCTAAACTTGGTGCAGCTATTAAAGGCAATCGGATAAATTAGCAGACTTTTCCTGTTGTTTTATAAAAAGCTGGAAAAAAAGTAAACTTCGCAAAGTGTGTTTTTGATCTATTTCGCCAATATTTTTCAGTAGTCAAAATTAGGCAAAAACAAAGCTCAGTTAAAAAAAAAACTAATCAAGTTTAAAGTACATCCACCTTTTGTACTCATATTTTAAAAAATATTATTAAAAACTATATACAAATGGTGTAACTTTTTTTTAGGTATAATCTGCGCATTTATTTTATGATATTAGGTACAATCTGAAATTTCCATTTTTCATCCCTGATTGGCATCATACTTATATCTACGCATACTATGTAAAAATGGATATTTATGATCAAAACAGGTATTTTTATTCAATTTTTTTTTAATTTTACTAAAATATTTTTGTTGTAATATGAAGGAACCCCATCATAGCGTCATTATGACAAATTTTAGTCAATAGCTGTATACCTGGCCCCGAATTTGGTAAGTCTTACGTACCGATCGAGTATGAATTGACAAACATATGATGGAAAAGTTACATGCATCCATAATTTTCCTCGACGAAAATTTTTGTATTATTTTAAGAATGACTTAAAAATATTAGCAAGATAATACGGAAGAGTCATAAGCTCGAAACACTTAATTACTCTCCGATTTCCGATTCCTCCAAAAAGCTTCCTGGATCTTTCAAGGACTTCATGAGTTTTACTAAGCTTTATCTTAGTGTATCCTTTTTATGCTACTGTGCTGGCTTATCAAGTGGATAGATCAAATTTAAAAAAAATTAAGTAATGTACCAAAAATGGATGTGGATCCACTTATTCTTATTTAGTGATTCTAAATATTCGAATTCACTATCAAACAATACCTTTTCCAGAATAAGTCGCATTGGTTTCATTAACTGTAATTTTGAGAACTGTATAAATCGGAGATTGACTACACCTATGGTCCTTTAAGTATAATACAGACATACAAGAACTCAAAAAAGTTTGAAATAATATTCGGACCATTTTTTACACTTATGCATTTTGTTATTTATGTATGAGAAAAGATTATTTTCTGCATGTTCTTTCAAAATATATCGACAACTTGAAATCTTATGGGAAAACGATATATGAATGCGAGATAATAAATTGTGTAACCTTTAATCTGATATATCGTTTGTCTCAATCGGTCAACGTATTGCCTAGATATTAAAAACTAAAGTTACTTTTTCAAAAATTTTGATCGTTTGCATCGATTGCTCGGGCTAAAGATAAGCTTTAGTTTGATCTTTAGTGGCCAATTGTTATTTTCCTAGCCCTGAAACAACATAATATTACTATGACTGCGTTTGCGATTACGTGTAATAAAGGCCTAAGGGTAATTTTCTGAAGTATGTAGGTTTTAAAATTTGGCTGCCCTTTAAACACAAATTTTGTTCTGAAAAAATATGTTTGAAGAGCAGATGAATTTTAAAACTTACTTGAGAAAACGACTCTGAGACAGACGTTGGGAAGGTTGGCCTATATACTATTATAGATGACTGTTGTTTTATTCACGGCCAACT
>NW_023472498.1:0-4080 GCF_013731165.1 Rhagoletis pomonella
AGGTTTCGCAAGCTCCTCTCCAATATCCAGTCTACGGTCTCATAACACTATAAAGATGATTTCAGCTCCCCTAAATCTGAAAGACCTAAAGAGTTTCTTGGGTATGACTTCGTACTATAGGAAATTCATTAAGGATTATGCAAAGGTCGCAAAACCTCTGACCAATCTTACTCGGGGCGAAAATGCACAAGTTAAAGCTAACGCATCAAGAAAGGTACGAATCGAGCTCGATAGTAATGCCCTACAAGCTTTCCGCGATTTAAAACAACTTCTGGTGTCCGCTGATGTCCTCGCTTTTCCGGATTTTGAAAAGCCATTCAACCTGACAACGGATGCATCAAACTTCGCTGTCGGTGCGGTACTGTCACAAGGGACAGTAGGCGAAGATAAACCTATTGCCTACATATCGCGATCCTTGAATAAGGCAGAAGAGAACTACGCAACCAATGAGAAAGAGCTCCTCGCTATCGTTTGGGAACTCGATAATTTGAGGTCCTATTTGTACGGCGCCAGAAAGATAAAAATTTATACCGATCATCAACCTCTGACGTTTTCCATGAGTAACCGCAATTACAACGCCAAGCTCAAGCGATGGAAAGCGCGGATAGAGGAGTACAATTGTGAGGTGATTTATAAACCAGGCAAGACGAATGTGGTCGCCGATGCACTCTCCCGTCTCAAGACGGAAGTGAATGCAATCACAGATTCAATCGTCGCTCAGCCGCCGTGTACTGTAGCTGACGCGGCATCCGAAACAGATACTGCATCAGAAGGCATAATGCATTCCACCGAGCAAGATGGTTCAGACTTCATTCCACACGTAGAGGTACCCATAAATGCGTTTAGGAACCAAATAATCCTAAGATAGGGGGCGAGTTGCGAGTGTAGTAAAGAACCTCATATGGGCTACAAAAGGTACTTTATTACTATGCCCGTATTAAATTGCGAATGTCTGGTGCCTGTCCTAAAGAAAAATCTAAATCCAAATGTGATGAACGGCATTAAAATATCAGAAGATTCGATCCATGCATTGCAAAGGGCTTATGTTAATAATTTCAGAAGATACAAAATTAGAATCACGCAGCGCATAGTGGAGGATGTTACGATTGATGATAGGGTATTTAGCATAATCGAACACGAGCATAGACGTGCTTATCGTAATGCCCGCGAAAATAGGGAACAAATCCTTGAAAAATTTTATTTTCCGGCTATGTCTAAACATATAAGGGAATACATTAGTCAATGCGAAACGTGTAAATTAAGCAAATATGATAGGCATCCTTCAAAGCCGTATATGCAGCCAACCCCTATCCCTAATTATCCGTTTGAGATCCTACATATTGATATTTTCGAAATAGAGCGTCAGAAATACTTGAGCTGTATCGATAAATTCACAAAATTTGCGAAGCTTTTTCCGATAAAGAACAAATCTTCCACTCATTTGCTAACAAAATTAACAGTTCACTGCATTACTTTACAGTACCACGAGCTTTAGTTATGGACAATGAACGTGGATTTTTAACCCCACTCATATTAAACTACATTAGATCCTTAGGAATAGAAATATATAAAACACCAACGCAACGAAGCGAAGCCAATGGTCAGATCGAGAGGTTACATTCTACACTGATCGAAATATATCGTTGCCTTTGCGCTGAATATCCTAGACTAACAACCAAAGAACGCGTCGCAATATCTGTTGATAGATATAATAATACAATCCATTCGGTGATTAAAAGGTAGCCCGCCGACGTTTTCCTTAACAGGACTGCTAGAATAAATTACCAGGAACTGGCAAACTTTAGGGAACACACAAATGAGGACATAAAGGCTCTTTTATTGCATGAGCAAGAAAGTAGAAATGCAAGAAATAATAAAACTCGCTCGCCCCCTCGCAATTTCAATAGCGGTGATGAATTGTTCATCGCCAACAAACAAATTAAAAGCAAACAGAAACCACTTTATAAAAAAGAAGCTGTCGCAGAAAATAGGAATTCGACTATTGTCACACAAAGTGGAAAGAAATTCCACAAATCAGACATAAAAAATATCAGAAGATATTAAAACAAAAAAAACCATTATTATATAAAGTGGAGAAACATCCACAAATGAGACATAAATAAATGTCAAAATATTTACAAGCAACATTGGTGAAGAGACAAAAAACTCATGCATAGATCCTTAAGTCCCAGGGGTTTGGGTACAAATTTTTTTTTGTATTCGATCAAGTCATATTGGTTCAATTCCAGTTTACTCGATGGTTCGAGTGACGACAATCGAAGTGGTTCAACTCCACCAGAGGACTATGACTTTAATTGACGTGAAGTCACTCGTGCCATGAGGGCCATTTGCAATCATTAACGCTTATGGCTAAAAGGGATTACCGCGAGCCTTCCAATGTCATCTGAGTTTACGTCTGTATTCCAATGGCAAGAAAAAGCCGCAATGGCAAACCAAATTAAAGCAATATGCAAGGTTTGAATGAATTGCAAGAAATACACGAAATATTAAAAAAAAAGAGGAAAGCATTCCATAAAACCAAAAATAACCACTAACCTGCTTAAAAGTTGAAAAAAATACTAACTTACTAACACGCATAAACTAATGCAAAAAAAAATATATAAAAATTAAAATTATTAGTGTAACTTACTACCCCGTAGTAATGATACTAATCCTAATAATTAAATACTAACAAATTAATCGTCAAAAAATCCACTGTTAACATCACTACCTGGGTCCCCATGAATTCCTGATATCCCTTATCCTCCCGAGCTCCACTCACTAGAGATAGTATTAGAAATTAAGAAATAATTACTACATTAAATTGTTACTTTAGGATTATTGTTAAAAATTTCGGCATACACGATTCAAAAAAAAAATAAAATAAATTCCATATAATTAATTATAAAGCATTCTGTATTCGATTTGACTTAAAAACTTAATTTCGAAGTAATTTAAAGAAAGAAAGTTAAATTCAATTCCTGAAAAGAAAATTATTTACGATGTTTATTTTAAGCTATCTAGGAGGTAAAAGTAGGATTAAGTTAACAATTTCGAATCTAATTCATAGAATCTGCCTCTGTGCAACCGCACAAGCATACGTCGTATTCAACCTAGATTCTCCTGTTCTAACTGTTCGAGATGGGTACGTTTGGATAGTCAACGGACATTTCAAACTGGTCCACATGATCGACTTGACGCGCTATGATAAAATTTTAAATCGTCTAAGCTATGAAACCTCAAGGATGAACGAGACCAACGCTATCACTGACGTCATCACCTATCAGTTGGAGAAAACTCAAACTCAACTCGACGAGCTGAAGGGCCCTAAGCCTAAAAGACCCAAGCGTTCAATCAATTGACGCCTTAGACTGGGATGAAGTCCTGCGGAGCCAAGACGCATTAGTAACCAATAACAACCACCAATATAAGGTAAACTCTGAAATATTCAAGAAAACTCAAGAGCTATTACAGGCGGTTAATGGAATCGCGACGGCCACGAATGACATTTTGGGACGCAACCGCCTGGCTAAAGTTTCACAGGAAATAGAGTACAAGGTAACGATCCTTAAGGAGGACGTTAACGAGTTGATTCGAGCATGTCAAATGGCTAAAGCAGGAGTTGTCAACAGTAACCTATTAAATAAGGAGGAAATAAACCAACTAATAAGCGAAATCGAAGTCCTTCGGTACAGCAACGTCATCGAAGCCATCGAATATAGTGAGCCATCAATCTACACCAACGGCACCCTTCTACTATACGCCTTGTCCATGCCAAAAGTGGCGCAAACAAGGTTCAACCATTTAATCACACGATCAATTTTGAGGGATGGTCATCGAGTCGACTTGAAGTACAAAACTATCCTAATGAACAAACAACAGACGTATGGTATTAAGGATAGCTGTCTACACCTCGCCACCGCTATGGTTTGCAAACAGGGGTCACTAGATTTACTGCCTGAAGAGGGGTGTTTACCACGTCTACTCAAGGGCGGCCAAACAAGTTGTCGCTACATAACCTGCATGGAAACAACGGTTGAAGTACTCAAGGAAGATACAATATTCCTGGACAACTTCAAC
>NW_023472499.1:0-4079 GCF_013731165.1 Rhagoletis pomonella
AAAATTTTATTAAACTCATAAATGGTTGACACTAAACTAAAAAAAAATAAGATAATTTAAGAATTTCATGAACTAGTACATAGCATTCTCCGACACTTTGGAGAAAATCTGTAGTCGTGTTTCTGAGAAATTGCATTCCAAACTTCAATCGTGAGTTACCGAAAGTAACTTGTGACAATCTTTTATCCAGGGATCTACATAAATTATAATTGTCATTATTTTCGCAGTTGGAGTATATGCCAGACGAGTAACAGGTATATACATACAAGGATACCTAAATTAGCGCGTTGAACTTGTATATTTATCTCTCTCCAACGCATTAATTCTATATACGTAGGTACCAACGCCTGACAAAGTTATGTCTAAATTTAATAATGGCTCTATGACAAAATATTCATGGAATGTATTCGTAGATTTTTATTTACTTCATTTCATACATTAGCATTGATGTTTTGTTTTTCATACATTAGTATTGATGTTTTTTACTAAATACCAGGAATAAATATTTAATAAAAAACTATTTCATTTAAGCTTAACCAACTTTTAGTTGCTCGGAGCTAATTTTGGAACGCTTCACGAAATATTTTCATAGACAGTAAATGCAACCCTGAGTGCATCATTAACGAGCTGAAAAACCAAACAAATAAAAAAATTCCATCTGAACCAATATTCCCAAAAATTATAAAGCAAAACAAAAACAATTTTTTCCAATTTATGCACTGTTATTTTTATTATTGCAATACAATTTCGCAGCTCTTCAAACATTTTCCACATTATGCTTTCAGGGCTAGTAGTTTCCGACCCCATTTGCTCGTTGTTTTTAGGCTAGGCTTCATGGGAACTTACTGTGGGTGCAAACAGACCACATTTTGTAAACTGAATTGTGATATTTAATTTTATTTTATAATGAAAAATGAATTTAATGTGCAATTTTTTAAATTTACTAGATGTAAGACAACTTTTAATTTTCTTTATATATTGCATGCTTTAGTTTTAATTCTGTTTAAGTTAAGTTGTAAAGGTGAAAATAGGCCTCCTGGGCAACCGAGCACATTAAAAGAAAATCGGTAACGCGCGTAAAAGCATACCTCATAAGTGGTGTGGAAAATGCAAGAACAAATATAAATGGAATAATTCTCGAAATTATGAAATGGTTATTGGTATTTTCCATCTCAAAGGGGGTGATTAATTTGAACGTTATTTAAGCTGCCTTTACACGGTCGATTTTTGTCGTTTAACCAAAATCTACCCGTGTGAATTGCAATTCAACCGTAAAATGTAAGCGTTTTGGCTAGTCGATATCTTAAGTAAATTTTCCAGTCGACAGAAATCGACCCGTGAAAAGGCAACTTCAGGAATTTTTTAATTTTCATTTTTTTTTTTGCTTGGGCGTCTTTTGAAGATGTGCCAAATTATATTGTCGACTTAAATACAAAACAACAATTTCTTTAAGCCATCTTGTGCAGCAATTTGTTGATCTTATCCTCACGGCTACCGAAATCACCAACCTCAACGTAGTGATTAGCCTTCTTGCGCCAGCCTCGGGTTGATGTGTTGAGCTTGAATAGCAACAGGAAGTTGGGGGCTTTCTTGAAGTGAAGTGAATCAACGCACTGAATTTCGTGCGCTTCGCGAAATTTGCGAAAGCAGAGATTGGGACACGCTTGACCATTCCACGTTTGTACATCAATTCACAAACTGATTTAAGATTTGGATAACCGTTTTAATGTGGCGAAGACAGAACTGTAAAACTACGCACTTTTTGTGCAACTTTGTTGATACCGCGGATGCGGATCACAAAAGCCAATTTGGATTTTTTAGGCCCGTCGAATTGTCCGCATTTCTTTGCCACACAGCGCTACTCCATCTCACGGCGTCCATCACGGAGTTTTCTTGTTTGATATTTCTCAGCATGCACCAAGTTTTCACATTTACGGAGTGCAATCACAGCAGAGCGCTTTAGTTTACGTTTGATCAGGGTAGCAATTTGCTGACCTGCTCTTGCTGAACTGCAGCCTCGGCTCGGGACAGGAGGCAGCTTCCTGGAAGGTTGTCTGCCCTTTGCTTGCGGTTTCTTACCGGCCGTGATGGCAGTCATCTTAACTTGTTACTTAGCACGTTGAAAAGGCGAAAAAAAGATCGCCAAATGTTTGGAGCACATCGTAAATGAGCCACTCGATTTATAACATTTCTATAAACAATTTAATTAAATACTTTTTATACATAGATATGCTGCAACCATGCACTTACTTTCCCAAATTCCATCCTGCTTATCGGCATAATTTTCCAAATATGCCTGCTACTTCATTACTAATAACTCCATTTTCAAACTGCGCCTTCTTCGTTGCCTCAACATATCCTAAAAGACATAAATTTACATTAATCAATAGAAATCGCAAAAATTAGCAAATAAAATACTCACTTTGTTTTGTTTTGTTGTCAAATTTCTGAGAAATGTGAATTCACCACGATGCGATACAGAAAGAACAAGGACCAGGGATGTAATTTTAAGTAACTCTATTATTCAGAGGTAATGCGCAGAGCGTTCGGGGTAGCAATATTAATTTGTATCAAATATAACATTAAACGGTGGTTCTAATACATTTTTTGATATTATTAATCAGAGTACATACATTATATGGTATTTTTTTCAAAAATTAACGTGCTATATGAACTTTTTTTTCATATATTTCTTAAGTTTCTTTCATGAGTGCTGAAAAGCAACCATGCGTATAAGAAATTGTGTGCTACCTAAAATTTGACCTCTGGAAACTTTATCCCCATAAAGGACTTCACCACAGTTTTTTTACTGGATATACTGAGGTCAAACAGTGCGGACGTGTAAATTAATGTATGTATACATTTTGTTTTTAATTATTGTTTTTGGAATTTGTGTTTACGTATATTTAATGTTTTACATGTTTGTCAATAGTTGCCCTGAGGACAGTTACCGAAGCGTAATCGAAATATATCGGAAATAAACACCAAAAAACTTGTGTTTTCATAAAAGATTTTTTAAAATTGACCTCGAGCCGGCAAAACACTAAATTATAAGTAGAAAGGTCGCTAAAACCATCAGTGTACTGAAAAGTACTTATTTTTTTAGCTTGAAAAAGGCTAATGTACTGATTTCGCGCATAAAAAATCTGGCACCCTATCAACAAGTAATCAGCCATTTCCCGAAATTGATCAACTACTTGCATATGTTAGTCAATAGAATTACCCTATTACCCTACGATTATTGACAACTAATTAAAAATTTTATATTGAATATATTGTTGTAATATTATTGTGCGACATGGACCGCGACCAAATTCTAGGGCTGACCGTAGGTGGGTTGAAAGAGAAATTTCAGCAGTTGGGGTTAGCGACAAACGGACGGAAGGCTACACTCCAGGACAGATTATTAGCACATTTTGGCTTGAACGTTAGTGACAGCGATGCCGACGATTTAGATGATTTTGCTAGTCAACGTAGTGTTCCTGCGGCGGTGGTGGGGCGTTCGGTGTTTACTCTTCGAGATGTTGAAGAGTCTAGCAAAGTTCAGCGGATCCGGTCAACCCAGTTTTGAAAAATGGTTAGAAGATTTTGAGGATAATGCGATGGCCGTTCAATGGAGTGAGCTTCAGATGTACATATACGCGAAGCAATTGTTGAAAGGCGCAGCTAAGCTATTTATTCGTAGCCAAGGCGGTATTTAGAATTGGGAGCTACCAAAAGCAGCTCTACGTAAGGAGCTTGGTACCACCGGCACGGTTTTGGCACTCTTAGGAACCGTAGGTTGCGTCCGCGAGAAGACCTATGCGAATACTTATACATTATAGCTGAAATACAATGCCGGCGAACGGCGAACTCACCACAGCGAGATTAGCGCTGTCAAAATTAGAACACCCGCAAGCATATGAAATTGAACACAGCCAAAGCGAAATGCGAAGTTCGCTTGGCGGCGTTTCATGGCGATAGATTTATTTCTATCGCTTTGCTGGGCGATGACAGCTGTGCGTGCCAAAGGTGGCCGTATTTGTTTTGTGATTTCAAAGTTTAAAAAGAAAACAACCTAAACACGATTTTTTTTTTGT
>NW_023472500.1:0-3250 GCF_013731165.1 Rhagoletis pomonella
GTAAATTCATTCATAAAAACAACCGCAGCACATCTCCCCGCAAATTCATCACCAACAAGCGCAACTTTGTCAATCCGACACAAAAATTCTAAAATCTTAAAATGAAGAAATCTCGGCCAGCCAAGTGAAAAGTGGCAACTATTTCTCTATAACCAGTAAAATAAGTTATCTCGAATCTTGGCAATTTTTGGTAATTTTTGACAAAACACTCTATTTCTCTGTTCCATACCAATATTTCAATCATTAACTAGTATTTTAAAGTGTCATTTTAATAAACATTAAATAAAAGTGTATGTTTTCTGCAGCAATATACATTAATTTTTTTTTAAATAAAATCAAAACTTGTAAAATCACAAACATATGTGGTTTTATCGGAAGTTCACAGATGTAACGTGGCAACTTAGCTCGTTTTCATATTTTTCGGTCCGAAATTGTAAAATTTTTGTCCATGCCGCGCCACAATTTTTGTACAGGTGGGTCAATGTGCCTTGAACAAAATTTATATATATACAAAAAACTTATTTTATTTATTTTTTAATATTAAAAATTTCTATACTTCCAAGCGTTTATAAAAATATATTTAAATATATGCACGAACGATTTTTAATATTTTTTATCCCTAAGCAAATCTTCAGTACCATAAAAGATTCAAACACATCAAAGTACAAGCAACGCAATGTTCAACCTAGTGCTACTCCACTGTACATGTGTATATGAATGTATGCATGTATGCGTGTAAAAAATGTCAATTCCAGTTGGTCTTTAACCCATTTAGCGGACATAGTTTTTTTGGTTTCAGCTGGTTGCAACTGTTAATGAAGCACAATTTTTATGTTTAATCTTTATGAAAGTTACATGTATCGTCGAGAACATGGTTACATGCAGAATTTTAAATTAATTAATATTATTCACCATACAAAATGTACGAGTATTGCTTTATTAAATGCAAACTTATGCGAAAATCTAAATATTTCGCAAACATGGGGTTAATGGTTTCGCGCACGTGCCAATCTGGTGCCGATTCGCAGAAATTGAATAATTTGTGTGTTGATGGGAGCGGCGAGGGGAAGACGAAAGCCGACCAATCGTACATTTGTATGTACATATATATGTTACATACATACATTACATACCTACATATTTACAAAGGCATGTGTATATATGTACGTACAAATTTATGCGTTTGGCTTTTTGCATGAATAGAAAATTTGATTGCAGAAATAATTTTAATGAAATTAATTTTACAAACACATTTGTACTATATAATATTAAGTTTGTTAGTTAATATCGGTATTTTGATAACAAGCCATAATTTGTTAGACACACATACGTACATACACGGGCAATCAAAAGTGATTGCATGGTTCTTTTTTGTATAATATTTACAATGTTTTTCAAGTAAAAATTTTTTTGTTATATTTTTATAAAAATATGGTTCATGCTTTAATCGAAACCACATAAGTCAAACTTTAAAAATTTATACAGAACGTAGAAAAATTCAACAAATTTTCATCTTAATTTTCTACTTTTGGGTACGTAGATAGATGGTTATATATGTAATTCTAGTGAAACAAGTGAAAGTTTTAAGCGGATAAAAAATCGCGTTAATTTTTAATGAATTTTTTTCCGACGGTTTTGCGGTTTTATGCATATAACAGGTGTAATTTATAAAATATAGTGTTTATTTTTTTATTTTGTTTGGAAACGGTCTTGCGCATTTTATTCTACAAGAAATTCGCTTTTATGTATATGGTAAAAAGTACAAGCCGTCCGCAATAAAAAATCATTAAAAATCTACGCGATTTTTTAGCCGCGTAAGACTTGCACTTGCTTTTCTACCGATCTATCATTCTAAAAACTCAGATTAAAAAGTTCAAAATTTAGACGAAAATTTGTTGAATTTTTCTAAGTTTTGTATAAAGTTTGACTTATGTGGTTTTGATTAAAGCATTAACCATATTTTTATACAAAAAAATAACGAAACAATTTTAACCGCGCGCAGCATTTGTTTATTTGCATATGTGCATACATATAAATGCATCTACATAGGTACTATGTATATGTATTTACAAACATTTTTATGCGCTTGCCTTTTAGCGTGTTAAAAATTTTTTCAATGAAGAATTTACTAATTGTTGACGAAAATATGGTTTACAAAATTTTCGCAAATTTATATTAGTTAATTGGAATTTTTATGAAAATAACGTTTTCCCAAAATTTATCCAGAAATTGTTTGTAATAACTAATTAATGTTTTAGATTTAATTCAATGAAAGGGGCATTAAAATAACTACCAAAAGTCATTTTTGTTGATAGATATAAACGTGCACAAAAATAACATTTCACAATTGCTAATTTATTCGAATTCTGTTATTTTGTGCCGCTCTGCGCTCACGCTGTTAAAAAATGGTGAGCTTCTAGAGCTATTGATGTTAAAAATTTAACGTGGTGAGCTTCTAGCCGATTTCTGATCTATTACAAAATACCAACGAGTAGCGTGTTGCTGCTTCTCTGTTTTAAACGTTCTCTGCATTTTCTTCAAGCATTTCGCAAAACTTTGAATACAACATTTTGGTTTCATATGAATCAGAGGGATTCGATCTGTATTGAAAGATTTCGGTCTATTTTGGCCTTATCGGATTTTCGGTGCTTTTTTAGACTTAGCAAATTTTTATTTCATTTAATTTAAACGAAAATAAATAATACAAAAAACCTTTATCTTTATCGACACAATACATTTTTAATTTCTCTAGCCTCCTTTATCAAAATACGAGTTTTCATAAGAAGTGGAATTAGCAACTTTTCACTCTAAGCTAGCGATATGTACATAAATACGTATATAAGTATGTTTGCATATGCATTTAAGCAAATCCCTAAAAAAGAAAAATTTGTCGTATACAAGCAGTAACATTTCTTTGGCAAAGTTCTTTAAAATTATAGAGAAAATGAAGAGCAGAAATTCGAATAATTTTGAATAAATAAATGTAAACTAATAATTTCAATGAAAATATTGATATGTAATTAGAAACATTTTTTGTGCAACAATTATAGTAAAACTGCGTAGGTACTTAGTTTTTCTCTCTGACGTCAGGATGTTTTTTAAAAAGACTTTGAAATGTAAAAAATATGATTATTTCAAAAAATTATGTAAAAAATTCGGTGCAATGTAGGATAACAATAAGGGTATCATATTCGGTAGAACTATAACAGAATATATTTTTTGGTGCATAAGGGCGAAATTTTATATATCT
>NW_023472500.1:3260-4079 GCF_013731165.1 Rhagoletis pomonella
GATGTACACAAAGTGTTCGGTGTCCATGGTTTTTCAGCATTTTTAGGCTCAATTCCAAAATACTTGGAGTATAAAGTTTTGATATGATCTGAGAACACTCGTCGTCGCCTTATGATAGTATATTGGCCACACATGAAACAGAACATATCTGGATCCTTATTACACTCAAATTCTCGCGTCCTTTTACTCATTTTATTTTTTTTAATAAATCACGGTTTTGAAATTAGACTTATGAACTGAACTATCTCCGGCGAGCCTTGAAGATGTTATGAAGTTTCAAAGCGCATTAACTCATATTTATACTCGGAACAAGAATAAAATTAAAAAAATCAAATCTTACCTAGACAGAAAGGTTCCTTTTTATAACAAGCCGGAAAAAGAAAATACTACCTGTTTTAGATGTAGGCTTTAGAAATTTTCTGTGTCTTATAATTTTGAAAATCTACCTGCATACTTACCCATAACTGACGGAAATACATGTTTATAACTACATGCCTACAGCAGGTTTCGAACCCAACCACTCTTCCTTTCGATGCAACCACTTTACCTACTATAATACAATTCGAGTATTAAAAGTACTATTTGATTTATTTAAAGAAAAAGTGTTATCATTGTTATGGTGTTATTCGTTTATCCGGATAATATCTCACTTGCACTTTATACCTTTAATATATGTATGTATGTATAGGTACATACATTGAAGTTGCGCAACCTGGGTATTTTTATTTGATCGCTTATAACTTACGTAGTTTTGCATCGATTTTCTTCGATGATAGCTTATTTTTTTGTAATACAACAGAGCTTAGGGAGAAAAAAAAA
>NW_023472501.1:0-4078 GCF_013731165.1 Rhagoletis pomonella
AAAGGCTGTGTGCCGCTTGTCTACTTTGTCTGGCTTCTTCGTTTTTGAGCAGTTCAAACACATCGGTGGGCTCCATGAGCTCCTCGATGGTTTGGAATTCACTTCTTTTAACGAAGAGTCGGTATTCTATTCGCAGGCCGTCATAAATACGTTCTAGGTGGTTTTCGTGGCACATGACCGGATGTTGTCGGATGAGTGTCTGGAGGGCGAGGATGTAGTCCTTGGCCTTTTCCCTGTGCATCTGTTTCCGCTGGCGAATTGTGTCTTCTAGCTGCGTTATGTGTCGTTTGGGCAGAAAAAATTTTTCCGCCCGGCACGAAATCCAGCCCAGGTGGTTATTTGTGGTAAATGCCCACAGCACGGGTACTGCAGCCAATGAGGGCGGCGATGCCGATCGTGACGGCAGTAGCAGTCCCTTGTAGTAGTGACGGCCCTGCGGTGATGTGGACGGTGGCATAATTAGTGGCGAGGGCGGTAGCGACCTCCCGTAGGGAGAGCAGTATTTGCGGCCCTAGTTATAACAACGGGCCCCTGATGAGTAACGGCGGTGACAGCGGCCCTGGATGGCGATGATGTTAGCGGCAGACAGCAAGTAGCGGTCCTTGGTAGCGGCTTGGCCTAGGGGCGGCAATGATATTGGCCGCCCAATGGTGAGGAAGGCGGCAGTCCGGCCCTAATGAAGGACGAGGGTGACAACGGCCCTGGATGGTGATGATGTTGCTAGCGGCCCTGAAGGGTGGCGGCTCTTGGCGTTGCTTTCGGCCTGGGGCGGCAGCGATGCTAGTGGCGGCCCGATGATAAGGAAGGTGGCCACTCGGCCTTAAGAAGCGGTGATAATGATGACAGCCCTGGATGGTGATGATTGGGCTAGCGGTCCTCTTTAATAACAACCGGTGGCGGTTCCTCGTTGTAGTCTTGGCCCAGGGCGGCAGTTAATATTGGCGGTCCGAAACGGTCACGGAAGTCACCTACGGAAGCTGGTCGTCAATATGTTCCCACAAACCGCCAACCTATCCCGCAGGCAGAGCCAGGGGCGCTCAAAGTTACACGGCCTAATCCGTCCCGATGCGCTCCGTGCCTACCTACGGCAGCTTGGTCAGTCTGTATTCCCCATGTGCAGAGCCAGGGCCGCTCGAGGTTACACGGCCTAAGCCGTCCCGATGCACCCCGTGCTTACCCATGGGGGTGAGACGGTACGTATTCAATCGTGGTGGGGGGGTATTCCCCCTTTCACAGGCCCCCTCAACCTCTCAGCCTTTCCCGCAGGACAAGCCAGGGGCGCTCGAGGTTACACGGCCTAAGCCGTCCCGATGCGTTCCGTGCCCACCTACGGAAGCTGGTGCTGGCTGAGTTGGCGTTAATCAACTTAAGTCGGTTGTTAGATAAGCAATTTGAGAAGCGAATGAAGATCGCAATTTTCGGCATGTTTGCGCAACAAATTCTCGCGGAGTATTGGCGTGTACGAATGCTTTGCACTTTTTCGTGCTTCTCTTTGGTTGTTCTAACGTATGGGTGTATGTATGTATGGTTGTATGTATGCATGTAGATCTGTATGTATGCATATAAACATGTAGCGTATGTATGGCTGGATGTGGATATGTATGTACGTATGTATGTAGGAGGCATGTGTTGCCCTGTTTGGAGCGCGGGAGGGGTCTGATGAAATCGGCGGTGACGATTTCCCAAGGTCGTGAGCACTGCATCGTAGCCATCAATCCTTCCGGGCGTCATTGCTCCACCTTGTATGCTGCGCACAACAGGTACCCACGCATATGGTTGCTTACATCTCGATACATCCCTGGCAAGGAGTAATTTTCTTGTGCACCTTCCCGAGGTGTCCTGCCGCGGCGGCGTCGTGGACTTCTTTAAGGATCTTTTCCCTTTGGTTAGCGGGGATGCAGAGCTTCCATTGCGGGGCCAGGGAGAGTGGATTTGTTGGTGCTATATGTTGAAATAGTCGGCTGTTGATCCACTGGTAGTCGGGGTTTTGTTCGCGTTGCGTCTGAACTTGGTGTGTCTTCCTGTCGTACCAACTCGTACGTTGTTGGGGGCTGGCAGCGGGCACCGTGATAGTGCGTCAGCCACCACGTTTAAAGATCCCTTTCGGTACTCGATCTCGAAGTTGTATTGTTGTAGCTCAAGTGCACATCTGGCCAGACGCCCGGAGGGGTTTTAGAGCGAGTGGAGCCACTTGAAGGAGTGGTGGTCGGTGATAGCAGTGAACTGCTAGCCCTCTAAGTATGGTCTCATTTTTCGAATTCCCCACAGGAGAGCCAGACATTCTTGTTCCGTAGCTGAGTAACGCTTTTCTAAGTCGGACAGACTTGGCATAGGCCACAATCTTCTCTTGATCCGAATGGCGCTGAAATAAGACCACGCCGAGTCCTTCTCCGCTAGCGTCGGTTTGTAGAAAAAATGGTCAGTTGAAGTCTGGGCAGCAGAGTATTGGTGTGGAGGTCAGTTTTCCCTTGAGTGCCTCGAATGCGTTGTTCTGTGATTCGCCCCATGTCCAAGTTTGGTTCTTTTTGAGTAACTGGTTGAGGGGCACCGCGAGTGTGGAGAAGTTAGCGATGAAGCGGCGGTAACAGGAGGCAAGTCCGAGGAAGCGGCGAAGCTCCTTGATGGTTCGGGGCGCGGTCACTTCCCGTACCGCGGCTACTTTTCCAGGGTCGGTGTGTATCCCTTCAGAGCTAACGATGTGTCCCAAGTAATGCAGTTTTTGTTGTACAAAACTGCATTTTTCGAAGTTGGTTTGCATTTTGTGGTTCTGAAGTCTATGAAAGACTTCGCGTAAGTAGGTCATATGTTCGGTGAACGTTTCGCCTAGCACGATGACATCGTCTAAATAGGCGAACACTTTTGATTGCAATTCCGGGCCGAGTATAGAGTCGAGGGCGCGCTGGAAGGTGACTGGGGCGGAGTGTAGTCCGAAGGGCATTATCTTCCATTGAAAAAGTCCTCGGCCGGGGACGGTGAAGGCGGTATATGGCCGAGACTTCCTGGCTAACGGTATCTGCCAGTAGCCGTTCTTTAGGTCGATGGTTGACATGTATTTTGCTTCTTTTAGCTTGTCCGAAATGGCTCCGATTTGAGGCAGTGGGTACGCGTCGGGTTCACTAGCGGCATTGAGTTGACGATAATCAATGCACATCCGCCAGGTTCCTTGTTTCTTTCTGACTAGTACAATTGGTGAGCTGTATGCGCTCCTGGAGGGTTCTATCTGGTTAGCGGTGAGTAATTCGTCCACTTCGGTGTTTATTACCTGCTGCATTGCGGGATTGCGCGGGTAGTAGCGCTGCTTCAGCGGTTGGTTGTGTCGCAGTGTAATGGTGTGTTCGGCGGCTGTACTTGGTCCGGCGATTTTGGAGAACAGCGTCTTGTGGTGGTCCAAGAAGTGGGTTAATTCCTGATTTTGTTCCTCATTTAAGTGAACCCGTTCTGTTAGGCAACACAATGTGGGTTTGGGCCTCGGTGACGTGTCGGAATTTAGTGGCTGGCCGTCCAAAGTCACAACAATGCCTCGCTTTGACAGGAAGTCCATTCCTAATATCATTCGTTCTGCTAGGTTCGGGATCACTGCTACCGCTGTGCGTGTGAATCGCTCGTTATACTTGATTCAGACGGGGTAGGTGTGTGTACTGGCAACGCATGTCTGATCCGCGAGTTGGACGTTCCGCTTATTAGGCTGAGGTCGGATGTTGAGTCGCTCTAAATGCACGCGCGTGCTGTCGTCTACGTATGTTAGAGTGGCTCCGGTGTCCACCAGTGCTCGTACGTATAGGCCCTAGATGGTGACGTCGGCGTAGAAGCGACCGTCGATACTTCTCCATTCGGATTGCACTGTAGTGGCTTGGGCGATGGGTGGCGCGGTATTGATTGATTTGGGGCATGGGCAGTTTCTGGAGAAAGTTCCGTCTTGACCGCAACGGGAACAGAACAGTCGCCGTGGGTAGTGACAATGGTAACGCTGGTGCCCACGCCTTTTGCAGCACCAGCAGGTATTCCTTGCGTCGTACCGGTTACTTATGGTGGAAAGGCTGTGTGCCGCTTGTCTACTTTGTCTGGCTTCTTCGTTTTT
>NW_023472502.1:0-2241 GCF_013731165.1 Rhagoletis pomonella
TCCCCTCTATGTACTTATGTGTACATACATACCTAAACAACCTCGAATCATTTATTGATAACGTTCTTACACATGCACATACTATAACATACATATAATAACTTCCTTCTTATTTGAGGTTCACAAACTTTAACTTCAGAGTCGTCTTCATTTCGTCTACGAATATGCCCCAATAGTTTTGCAGTCAAATGAAAATGCATTTCCCACGCATATGTATGTAAATACATACTCCATTAATTGATAACATAAATACATACATGCATACTGGCATATATAGATAAGTATGTACATACATACATACGTATGTGCATATTTCTGCCAAATACTACGCACATGCATACATATGTACAACTCAGCATACATACATAATCACACACATATTCAAGTACAATAAGAACTATTTCATTCATAAACGCATGCGCGTATTTCTCTAGGCCAAATAAATTCATTCATAACAACCGCAGCACATCTCCCCGCAAATTCATCACCTACAAGCGCAACTTTTTCAGTCTGACTCAAAAATTCTAAAATCTAAAATTTAAGAAATTTCGGCCACCAAAGTGAAAAGTAGCAACTATTTCTCTATATCCAGTAAAATTAGTTATCTCGAATTTTGGTAATTTTTGGCAAAACAATCTATTTCTCTGTTTCACAACAATATTTCAGTCATTAACTGGTATTTTAGGGTGTAATTTTAATTAACATTAAATAAAGTGAACGTTTTCTGCAGGAAAATACATATATTTTTTTAATAAAATCAAAACTCCTAAATTCACAAACATATGTGGTTTTATCGGAAGTTCACAAATGTAACGTGGCAACTTTGCTCGTTTGCACATTTTTCGGTCCGAAATTGTAAAATTTTTGTCCATGACGCGCCACGATTTTTGTACAGGTGGGTCAAAGTGCCTTGAACACCATTTGTATAATTGCAAAAAAATTATTCTATTAATTTTTGAATATTAAAAATTTCTAAACTTCAAAGCGTTTATAAAAATATATTTACATACTAGCTTATACCCGCGGGTTTCACACCGCGCTTTTATACAAATATGAAAAATAATTTAATGATGTTAGTTTTTATTTCTGTGCCCATTTCGTTATAGCTCGTTATTTTTTAAGCGAGTTAAGGTATTTAGGCCGTTTAAAACTATGAAATTATAAAATCTCGTCTGCGCGCTAGGCATACGAAAGATATCACTCCCTCTAAGTTTACCTTAAAATGTTTCCAGGTATACGACGCGTGAACGTGTAACCTTCTTGGAGGTGCCACGGCGAGTTCTAATATTTCCAACACAAATTTAGTAACCTGGCCATGATAAAATACAACTTCTCATTACTGTACTCAAGAGAGCTTTAGATTATAAGGCCGAACCCGGCTCTCCCTTTTCCATTTAATGAAATTTATTCTGTCAGTACGGCACTTATAAAATAAATCTCCATAACAAATTTAAAATACTTCGAGAGATTTTCTATCCTTCCAGAGATATGTATTAAGAAGTTTTTAGTATGTATGGGAGGCGACATGCCTCCATGAGCAATTGATTCATTTTGTATACACAACTCCATACCAAGTTCCAGTATTCTTCCACAAACACTTCCAGGGATATGTGGCAAGAAAAAGTAAATTTGTACTGGAATTGCCACGCGCCTTTTTCTTATAACCCTAATCTTCTTCCATGCATTTAGAATTGATTTTACATACCCCAGTACCAAGTCCCAGTACTCTACCATGAACACCTCTAGAGATAAGCAATATAAAACAGTAAATTTGTACGGCAGGAACCATGTCTCCTTTTCGAATAACGCAAATTCTTCTCCATGAGTATGGAATTAATTTTGTATAAACATCTCGGTGCCAAGTTCCAGTCCTCTGCAATAAACACCTCCAGAGATATGCAGCATAGAAAAATCAATTTGCATGGGAGTTGCCACACCACCTTTTCCAATAACTCTCATTTTTCTCCATGAGTATGGTATTAGTTTCACATACATACATACATATGTATTTCCATACCAAGCTTGAGTGCTTTACCCCAAACATTTGAAGAGATATGCAATATGAAACTTTCAGTCAGTATGGGAGGTGCTACGCCTCTTTTCCAAAAACGTCCATTTTTCTCCGTGAATATGAACATGATTTCACACAGTGTTGGCAAACTGTTAATCTGATTAACGATTAAAAATTAACGACTAAAATGTTAATCGCGTTTGACGATTAAAATTAATTAGTCGTAATCA
>NW_023472502.1:2341-4078 GCF_013731165.1 Rhagoletis pomonella
TTTGCATGGGAGTTGCCACACCACCTTTTCCAACAACTCTCATTTTTCTCCATGAGTATGGTATTTGTTTCACATACATACATACATATGTATTTCCATACCAAGCTTGAGTGTTTTACCCCAAACATTTGAAGAGATATGCAATATGAAACTTTTAGTCAGTATGGGAGGTGCTACGCCTCTTTTCCAAAAACGTCCATTTTTCTCCGTGAATATGAACATGATTTCACACAGTGTTGGCAAACTGTTAATCTGATTAACGATTAAAAATTAACGACTAAAATGTTAATCGCGTTTGACGATTAAAATTAATTAGTCGTAATCAACTGTACGATTAATGATAACATTTTTTTAATCGTTAATCGCTGGCTGCGATTACGTTTAATTAATTTAAAACAATAATCGTTAATCCAATTAAAAATAAAATCTGATTAATTTGTCTAGTTTGTCCGAGTTTGAAACAAAACACCAGTTATAGTAATTATTTTGTGTTTTACGCTTATAAAAAGCATAAAATATAAAAAAAAAATATAATTATTGTTATTAGTAATACATAAACTGGGAACTTTTACAAACCTAGTTTGTAAAACGTTTGTTGGTATATATTTTAATGAAAATGCACACCAAATTGCTTAGATTGATGAGGAAACCCGACTTAGCCATACCGGATTAACTTGCTTTGTGTGCACAGGGAAATTCCAGCATAACTTAATTAATCACCAAACCTACTTGATCAAATTAAGAGTTAATGATTCCAAATTAATTTTTTAATCGCGGTTACGATTAACTGTTTAGTCGGATTAAAATTAATCATGATTAACTGTAATCAGATTGAATTTAATCGAACTAACTAACTAATTAAAACATCAATCGATTAATGCCACAATTGATTTCACATACATGTCACTATACCAAGTTTCAGTTCTCTCCCACAACTACTTCCAGAGATATGTATGTAATATGGAAATTCCAATTTGTATGGGAGGGGCCTTGAGTTATCGGACTTACTTTCAGTCTAAGACCATCCTTCCGAAATCCGTAGTAAGTGTACTAAATTTCGTTCTGATCGGAAACCCGGTTAAGGAAGTAGCCTATTTTTCAGTCCGGGTCATAAACCATCTTTGAGCAAAATTTCATTTTCAAACAGGTGGCAACTCTTAAAAAAGTAGCCTATTTTCCAGTCTATGTCATAAGCTATCTGTGTGCAAACTTTCATGCAAATCAGTTCAGTCATTTACGCGTATTAATTTAATTAAACTTTCCTAATACGTGATAACTCTTAAAATAGTAGCCTATTTTCCAACATAGATCATAAGCTATCTCTGTACGAAATGCCATGCAAATCTGTTCAGTCGTTTCCCCGTATTAATTTAATTAAAACTTTTTTAACAGGTGGCAACTCTTTCAAAAAATTAGCCTATTTTCCACTGTAGGTCATAAGCCATCTGCTTGCAAAATTTCATGCAAATCCGTTCAGACTTTTCCGCGTATTAATTTAATTAAACTTTTTAGCAGGTGGTAACTCTTAAAAAAGGTAGCCTATTTTTCAACCTAGCTCATAAACTATCCGTGTGAAAACTTCCATGCAAACCAGTTCACTCATTTCCGCGCATTAATTAAATTAAACATTTCTAACACGTGGCAACTCTTAAAAAGGTAGCCAACTTTCTAACCTAGGTCATAAGCTATCTGTGTGCAAAATTTCATGCAAATCCGTTTAGTCGTTTCCGCGTATTA
>NW_023472503.1:0-4077 GCF_013731165.1 Rhagoletis pomonella
TGAGTACTGTTTCTAACACGGTTCGGAAATTCTCATTTATGATTATTAATTTATGAGATTTATCGCGATCGATAATATTCCAAATATATTTTTGCATTCTTTTATCGCGAGTGAAAAATGCAAACAAATTTATCATCCTCACATTCGGAATGCGATCGACAAAAAAAAGTTCCGCTGCTTTTCATCCGCGATCGAAAAAAGCAAAGAAATTTCCTCTCACTCGAATATGAGAAGCAGTGTTGCCAGAACTTTTTTGGCCGACCGGCTATATTGGCAAAAAAAAAACGGCTAAAATGTTTAAACTAAAATTCACATGTTTTTTATAAAGAAATCGCAAGTAGAAAGACTAGTGCAATCATAAATGTTATTTTTAGTTAATAACTTTTTACACCACTCGTTAAATAACTCACAAAAACAAAGACTGGTAAATTCCAGGGACCGCAAATAACGATTATCCTTTGAAATTTCAACTCAAAAAATCACGCGGAAAGAGAAATGCTACGTGCGTAACAGAGCTGTGTAATGATTGAATCAATTGAGTGTGCATTCTCATTTTTTTCGTTTCAAAATTGTGATTGTTTGATTTAAAAAATTTAACAACCACTCTTGAGATTGGTTACAAATTGTAAACACAAAATATGTAGTGTGTTATGGAATGGTTGACACCCATTCACATAGAGAATGTGAATGCAAAAAAAAAAACTCAATCATGTAAGTTAATACGGGGGCTAACACACATACCTGTGTGAATGTGCTGACGCCGCACTTCCCCAAACACGCGCATAACCAGTGCGGGTAATTGAACTCTCATGCAAAAATAATCGAACATACGTTAGCATAATTGAATCTATGGGAAGCGCAGCGTCAGCAGTTAATTCAGCCGGTTAGACAGTAAGTCATAGTATTAAGAAATATGTTGCATTCATTCCATTTGGGACAGCAGAAGCAGATGGTAAATATACTTGTACAAAACTAATTATTGTCTTTTATTTTAGGAAGGACAACTCGGGGCCGCCGTGCGGCCCCCAACTTTAACTTTTTCGGGCTCACGGATGTGAGCTCGATGACTTGTATGATTGGACGTTTATGGGAATGCAATCTGTCATTATCATTCAGTACTAATACTATTTGTTGTATCAGGGTTGAAATTTTTGTACTCAAAATGTGAAACCAGAAGATTGCCATCTCCCTTAAAATAAGTAAACAAATAAATATTTGGTGCTAAAATATTTTTCTAAGTGTTTGGCCGAACTTCTGCTCAAACTTGAGGCATGAGTTCTGATTTTATAAGAAGAGTTTTCAAGGCAGAAATATACTCGAAGGTTTGCCATTGCGTGCCGAAGGACGACTGCTATTTTGGGCTATGATCTGACCAGGTATTTAACCATGGTCCTATGGAGTGGAAGTACGCACATGTAATCACTCTGCTACGGCGGCTGCCGTAAGCACATGCTATACATATCGTCGTTTAAAGTACAAAATCGCGTATCAAGAAAATGCAAAACCGCGTAATTGCATAAATTATTTTCTAGAGAGTAAAGTCACCCATATTTCAAAATGGTTATCTTTTTTATAAAGCAAACGTATTCTGGCTAGTATATTTCAGGACGAATGGATAAGAATTGAGCCAAGAGTTTTTGTGAGCAAATCCAATTTTTGGCAGCCAATGTCAGTCACACGGTTTTGAAGAATGACGATACGCGGTTTTGTACTTTAAACGACGATATATATGTACACATATTAGATTATTTATTCTCAAAATGCATGAAAACTATAGTATGCTTGCAAACAATTAATAACATTTTGTGATAAACAGTTTTACAAATGTATTTGCACTTCAAATTTGTATTTTAATAAAGTATTAATTAAATAAATTATTATTGTAAATTATTATTTTAATAAATAGATATAAAGATATTTATACTTGGCAACTCTTGGACTTTTCTTCATTTGTAACAAATGACAGACGTAAACAAAATAAAAAAATAATTGTATTTTTACAAATTTAAAGCAAACGGGCGTTCTTTACAAAAAAATGTAGTTATGGATCGAATTGCGCATATTTTTTTTACAATATCAAGTGCGCACAAGAAGTGTTAAACCACTAAATAGCTTAAAAAACGCTTTCAAAAATTCGAAACGAGAGTGAAGTGCAGTGTTCAATTGTGATCGAAATTGCAGGCAAAATGTGTGCGTGTGTAATTAATGTTTTACTTATTTGAAGAAATGTTGCCCGTTGTTATTAAAAATAAGGAAACCAAGACCCCCGCTTTCCACTGGTGGTTACATAATACTTGAATAGCTCCTTAATTAACATGTGTTTGTTTTGAGCACGCACGGCCAGTTAAACAGGCATGTCTGAATCGATTTCCTTCATCATTCTTAGCAATTTGATGTGCATTTTTATTGTTATGTGTTGCAAACAGACATTTTAGGAACTAAATAGGTTCTAAAATCTCTGTACACAAGCGCACTTATTTTTAACAGTTTCCAGTTTATGTAATACTAATCAAAACAGCTTTTATTTATTTTATGTATTATGTGATTTCTGGAAGCGTCGAATACAAAAAAGGGCTGTGACTGGGTTTATGTAATTTGAAATTCTATTGATGATTACTAATAATAATAGAAAGGCGCTTACATATCGACACAACTAAAAATTTCATATATTTCAGTAGAGCCAATTAAAGATTTTTTGTTTCGTAATTTAGCAATAATATGTCTTGGAACGTAATTATTCCGGATTATATGCAGTCATACTGTAAGCTTTCAAATTATGTATTTTTCTAAACCTGAAATTTTGAATTGTGCCGTTATTGCAGAGGACCACCGACATATGTTAGGGCTACTCCTCCGATTGTGGCATGCGCCTTGGCGTTGTCGCACAAAGGGGAGGGACCTACAGTTTTACGCCGACTCCTGCCGGGGGACGACCACTATTACAAAAAACATTTTCTTTTTTTTTGGCCGGAACTGGGCTCGGACGCTCACCCTGCGGAATGGTAGTGCGCACTTCTAACCACTACACCACAGCGATCGCTTAATTAATTTTAATCATTAATCGCGATTAACCATTTATTCGTTAATTTTTAGTCATTCATTGACTAACATTTTGTCGACAATACTCGCATAAGATAGTCCCAAATTTTCACAAAAGAGAAAAGTGATTTTGTTCAAAACTTTTGAATGACGTGTTGACTGAACTTACTAATTCGGAATTTCTACTATTACTTATAGAGTAGGCTATTCATAAAGTCTGGGTAATGAAATAAAAATTTTGCTATTATAAGTTCCATAAATATAAGGAGACTTTTATTGTTTAATTTATTTTTTGCACATAAACTTGTATCTTGAACTTCTTTTTCCAAAAAGTGAGGATGTCAAAATTTCAATAGATATCGGAAAGAGATCTCCTAATAGATAAGTTCATGAAAATTATTCCAAACGAAAACTTAAAATTGATAAAAAAAATAATAACTAAATTTAACTAATTTATATTAGAGGTTTGAAGTTTATCCCACTGTAAGTATGAAATCTTCAGCTATGTGTTTCCATTGTCACTTTTTCGTAGCCATATCAACAGCCTGACAATTAAGAAGATTGTGACGTTTCATGCTACCATACGCAATATCTTAAATCCTTCAAATTTTATTATTAACCTTTTGTTTGTTAAAAACATTTTCTTCTTAAATTCGAAACTTGATCAAGCAAAATTGCCTTTGTGTTTGACTAAGAGATGCTCAATAAGCTCAGAATTGTAGTTCTCATTGCATACATAACAATAAATTATTAATTTTTGTTTCACACCAACTCCAATATTGAATAGTAAAATATATTTTAATCTTACCCAAATAAACAACGATTTAGTTCAATGGTCAATCACATATAGAGTATAGGGTGGTAATGTGTTAAAGTTTCAAAGTTTTTAAACGTAAAATTACGGCTAATACCTTTTTAAGCGTTTTGTAATTTAACCAAAACTCATTAGCATCCACTCAAGCAAGGAATTATTTACTTTTCAACATGCATTAGCAGAGTGCACTTCTCTTTTGTTTAGAATTTGGTTGTCAAACACAC
>NW_023472504.1:0-4077 GCF_013731165.1 Rhagoletis pomonella
ACCCTTTTTCGAACAAAATTTAGTATGTAGTGCTAACTTGACACCATGCACCATTGACGACAGAATTGAGATATTGAAAACGTTACAACGGCATTAATTGTAGCTTTTTTGTTGTAAATATGTTGTGGAAAGAAAAAATTTGTAGCTTTCGTTTTTTAAGAAAAAATGGTATGTAGTGCTAACTTGACACCATGTACCATTGTCGACAGAATTGACACATGACAACATGGTGTGATAGCTATTGACATTGCCGTGTAAAACTGGACAGTTGAAAACATTGCTTGGGTATTGAGCTAGAACTGGTACTGTCGGCAAAAGGTCTAGCTCTAGGCTAGTCAGATTTGATTTTCTGCAGGGTATGTTTGAACGCTCCCTGATGAAAATCTGACTAGCTCAGAACTAGCGTAGAACTAGACCCTTAGCCGACATTACTATATATAATATATTTATTAATTTATTTATATATTTATAAATAAACATGTACACGACACATTTACAAAACCGGCACTCAAGTACACAATACATTGACAAAAACAGCACTAGACTGTCTCGCTTTGATTTCGGAATGCTTACACATTGAGATGTTAGCTTACTATCAATATAGAAGTATTACATATATGGCAGAGCTGGGTCCCTGCTCGGGCGCCATTTATCAGGTGGGTGTTATCGAAGGCTGAGGTAGCTCAGCCGCTCCAGGGTTGAGTGGAGGTCCCACTAACCCCCATTGAATAAAATAAACACAGTAGTTGAATATAGCGAACATAACCACACACACACGCGGCCGTTCGGCCAGGCTGCCGGCACCCTGACGTCCACGAAGAGAGGGGAGAGAGAAAGCGACTAACTGGTCGGCGGTCGGCGTCGTGGCTCAGAGAGCGGAGACAGTCTAGTGGCTAGTGACGGTGGCGGTGATGTTGAGAGCAGTGACGGTGAGAGCAGTGATGGTTCGGTGATTAATGACAATGAGAGCGGTAGCGAGCGTGATGATGGTAAATGCCCACAGCACGGGTACTGCAGCCAATGAGAGCGACGATGCTGATCGTGACGGCAGTAGCAGTCCCTTTAGTAGTGACGGCCCTGCGGTGATGTTGACGGTGGCCCAAATAGTGGTGAGGGCGGTAGCGACCTCCCGTAGTGAGAGCAGTATTGGCGGCCCTAGTTATAACAACGGGCCTCAGATGAGTAACGGCAGTGACAGCGGCCCTGGATGGCGATGATGTTAGCGGCAGACAGCAAGTAGCGGTCCTCGGTAGAGGTTTGGCCTAGGGGCGGCAATGATATTGGCGGCCCAATGGTGAGGAAGGCGGCAGTCCGGCCCTAATGAAGGACGACGGTAACAACGGCCCTGGATGGCGATGATGTTGCTAGCGGCCCTGAAAGGTGGCGGCTCTTGGTGTTGCTTTCGGCCTGCGGCGGCAGCGATGCTTAGTGGCGGCCCGATGATGAGGAAGATGGCCACTCGGCTTTAAGAAGCGGTGATAATGATGACGGCCCTGGATGGTGATGATTGGGCTAGCGGTCCTCTTTAATGACAGTCGGTGGCGGTTCCTCGTTGTAGTCTTGGCCCAGGGCGGCACTTAATATTGGCGGTCCGAAACGGTCACGGAAGTCACCTACGGAAGCTACGGAAGTTGGTCGTCAATATGTTCCCACAAACCACCAACCTGTCCCGTAGGCAGAGCCAGGGGCGCTCGAGGTTACACGGCCTAATCCGTCCCGATGCGCTCCGTGCCTACCTACGGCAGCTTGGTCAGTCTGTATTCCCCATGTGCAGAGCCAGGGGCGCTCGAGGTTACACGGCCTAAGCCGTCCCGATGCGCTTCGTGCTTACCCATTGGGGTGAGACAGTACGTATTCAATCGTGGTGGCTTGAAATTGTGGGGCGGTTTTATCCACCGCCCAATGCCTGCTCGCCACGCGGTATCTAAGTGGGCAGGAGAGTTCGTCTCCTGTCCACTGAGACCGTTTTTAAAATAATGGGTTTGGGGGTCCGTGCGAGGGGTATTCCCCCTTTCACAGGCCCCCCTCAACCTCTCGGCCTTTCCCGCAGGACAAGCCAGGGCGCTCGAGGTTACACGGCCTAAGCCGTCCCGATGCGCTCCGTGCTTACCTACGGAAGCTGGTGCTGGCTGAGTTGGCGTTAATCAACTTAAGTCGGTTGTTGGATAAGCAGGTTGAGAAGTGAATGAATGATCGCGATTTTTGGCATGTTTGCGCAACGAATTCTCGCGGAGTATTGGTGTGTACGAATGCTTTGTACTTTTGCGTGCTTCCCTTTGGTTGTTCATACGTATGGGTGTATGTATGTATGGTTGTATGTATGCATGTAGATCTGTATGTGTGTATATAAATATGTAGCGTATGTATGGCTGGATGTGGATATGTATGTACGTATGTATGTACTTGTGGGTTTTATGTATGCATGTACGTATGTCTGTCAGTGTAGCGTAGGGGAGTCTGAACTTGGTGTGTCTTCCTGTCGTACCAACTCGTACGTCGGCTATTCAAAGCGAACAGTAGGTCTTCTTCTGTGCTGGGGGCTGGCAGCGGGCACCGTGATAGTGCGTCAGCCACCACGTTTAAAGATCCCTTTCGGTATTCGATCTCGAAGTTGTATTGTTGTACCTCAAGTGCCCATCTGGCCAGACGCCCGGAGGGGTTTTGGAGCGAGTGGAGCCACTTGAGGGAGTGGTTGTCGGTGATAACAGTGAACTGATAGCCCTCTAAGTATGGTATCATTTTTCGAATTCCCCACAGGACAGCCAGACATTCTTGTTCCGTAGCTGAGTAACGCTTTTCTAAGTTGGACAGACTTCTACTGGCATAGGCCACGACTTTCTCTTGATCCGAATGGCGCTGAAATAAGACCACGCCGAGTCCTTCTCCGCTAGCGTAGGTTTGTAGAAAAAATGGTTGGTTGAAGTCTGGGCAGCAGAGTATTGGTGCGGAAGTCAGTTTTCCCTTGAGCGCCTCGAATGCGTTGTTCTGTAATTCGCCCCATGTCCAAGTTTGGTTCTTTTTGAGTAACTGGTTGAGGGGTGCCGCGAGTGTGGAGAAGTTAGCGATGAAGCGGCGGTACCAGGAGGCAAGTCCAAGGAAGCGGCGAAGCTCCTTGATGGTTCGGGGCGCAGTCATTTTCCGTACCGCGGCTACTTTTCCAGGGTCGGTGTGTATCCCTTCAGAGCTAACGATGTGTCCCAAGTAATGCAGTTTTTGTTGTACAAAACTGCATTTCTCGAAGTTGATTTGCATTTTGTGGTTCTGAAGTCTATGAAAGACTTCGCGTAAGTAGGTCATATGTTCGGTGAACGTTTCGCCTAGCACGATGATATCGTCTAAGTAGGCGAACACTTTTGGTTGCAATTTCGGGCCGAGTATAGAGTCGAGGGCGCGCTGGAAGGTGGCTGGGGCGGCGTGTAGTCCGAAGGGCATTACCTTCCATTGAAAAAGTCCTCGGCCGGGAACGGTGAAGGCGGTATATGGCCTAGACTTCTTGGCTAACGGTATCTGCCAGTAGCCGTTCTTTAAGTCGATGGTTGAGATGTACTTTGCTTCTTTTAGCTGGTCCAAAATGGCTCCGATTTGAGGCAGTGGATACGCGTCGGGTTCACTAGCGGCATTGAGTTGACGATAATCAATGCACATCCGCCAGGTTCCTTGTTTCTTTCTGACTAGTACAATTGGTGAGCTGTATGCGCTCCTGGAGGGTTCTATCCGGTTAGCGGTGAGTAATTCGTCCACTTCGGTGTTTATTACCTGCGGCATGGCGGGATTGCGCGGGTAGTAGCGCTGCTTCAGCGGTTGGTTGTGTCGCAGTGTAATGATGTGTTCGGCGGCTGTACTTGGTCCGGTGATTTTGGAGAACAGCGTTTTGTTGTGGTCCAAGAAGTGTGTTAATTCCTGATTTTGTTCCTCATTTAAGTGAGCCCGTTCTGTTAGGCAACACAATGTGGGTGTGGGCCTCGGTGACGTGTCGGGATTTAGTGGCTGGCCGTCTAAGGTCACAACAATGCCTCGCTTTGACAGGAAGTCCATTCCTAATATCATTCGTTCTGCTAGGTTCGGGATCACTGCTAC
>NW_023472505.1:0-4077 GCF_013731165.1 Rhagoletis pomonella
TTCAGCTTTCTTATTCTTTTGATAACCTTGCGAGATCCTTTCGAACAGGTTATGGGCCCAGACCATAAGAGATATCAAAAGTAATTCGATTTGGTTGCGACTAAAATGAGTTTCAGTGGCTTATATGCGATCGAGAAGCTTGATGATACGAACTATGTATCATGGGCGGTGCACATGAAAAGTGTGCTAGTTCATTCGGAACTATGGGCAGTAACAAGCGGAAAGCTGATGAAAACTGAAGACTCAACGGCTGAAGAAGCGGCGGCATTTGATGTCAAGGATGAAAAGGCTCTGGCGAGTATATTATTATGTATAAAGCCTTCGCAGGTTAACCACGTAAGACATTGTCAGACAGCAGCTGCGGCGTGGAATAAATTGAAGGATGTTCATCAGCCTGGAGGTCCTGCAAGAAAGGTTACACTGTTTCGACAATTATTGTGTCAAAGTTTTTCAGAAGACGGTAAGATCTCAAACCACATAACGGAATTTTGTGAAATTAACGAGAGGTTGACTGAAATAGGAGTATTTATGCCAGAGGAGGTTTCAGTCATAATTTTGTTGGCAAGTCTGCCGAAATCCTATGAAAACTTCGTAGTAGCTATTGAATCGCGTGATTCTTTGCCGTCTCTGAATATACTCAAGGTTAAATTGCTGGAAGAAGGAACCAGACGTAATGCAGAAAGATCTGTTAATATTGAACCGCAGCAGGCTTTAGTAGCAAAAGCAAAATTCCAGAAGAATCCAAGCAGTGGCGCAGCAGAGCAGCAAAAAACGAAAAACCATGATAGAAAGAAAATACGAGGAAAATGCTACAATTGCGGAAAGTATGGTCACTTTGCCGCACAATGTAGAGAGTCGCGGCAAGAGCAACGAGTGGAGAACCGGAAGATTGAAAAATCTTTAGCTATTCTCGCGTCCGTTTCATCATATAGAATTCGTCCTGATGTTTGGTGTATAGATAGCGGGGCAACAGCACACCTTTGTTGTGATCGCTCGTTATTTGTCACATATGCAGAGAGAAACGAAAGGATAGAACTCGCAGGCGAAAAGCATTTAGAAGCAAAAGGGGTTGGTGAAGTGTGCATAGAAAATAGTAAATTTCGACTGAGGTTGAGAAATGTTTTGCATGTTCCTGATCTGCGATGCAATTTTATTTCTGTGAGCAAAGCATGTGAGCACGGACTTGCTGTAAATTTTGAAGCAAGAGAGACTTTTGTGAAGGACAAAGATGGTGAAATAATATTAACAGCGCAGGAAGAAAATGGTTTATTTGTAGTAAAATGTCAAAGAAACAAGTGTTTTTATACGAAAGGCGAAGACTATGAAGCGAAAGTGTGGCACAATCGCTTCGGTCATTTGAATTTTGACAGCCTGAATGAAATAGTAACCCGAAACCTAGTGCATGGACTAAACATGAAAAGGATGTTTAACAGAGTTGACTGTGTGACCTGCGCGAAAAGTGAGATAAATGTTAAACCGTTCGCTAAGTCTTCAGAGAACCGTGCAAAGAAATTGCTAGAAGTCGTACACTCCGACGTGTGTGGTCCAATAAATAAAAGTTCTATTGGAGGGGCAAGATACTTTGTGGCATTTATCGATGATAAATCTCGATATGTAAGTGCATATTTTTTGAAATCTAAAGCTGAAGTTTTTAATACATTCAAAGAATTTAAAGAGATGAGTGAAAAACAAACTGAGAAGAAAATAAAAATACTTAGAAGCGATAATGGTCGCGAATACCTTAGTGCTGAGTTCGACAAATATTTAACTGAAAATGGTATCCAAAGGCAATTAACTGTGCCTCATACTCCTCAGCAGAATGGTGTGGCTGAGCGAGCCAATCGCACGTTAGTCGAGATGGCGCGTAGTATATTGGTACATAGTGGGTTAGACGAGTCATTTTGGGCAGAGGCGGTATCAACAGCCGCGTATTTGCGTAATAGAGCAGCAACAAAAACACTCATTGGTAAAACGCCTTACGAAGAGTTTTTTGGCAAGAAACCAACCGTTTCCCACTTAAAAGTGTTTGGTTCGCTAGCAATCGCGCTAGATAAGACGCAATTTAAGAAATTTAGACCGAAAGGCAAAGAGATGATTATGATTGGTTATTCTGAAACTGCAAAAGCATATCGCTTGATGGAACCAGATACACGTAGAGTTGTGGTGAGCAGAGATGTCATATTCATGGAGAATAAGTATATTCGTAATGAGGAAAGCAGTCCGGATATAGTCGTATTTGATGACGAAAATGTTTTACCAAATGCGAATGAAACGAGCAACGAAATTGAGCTACGCGAAGAAGAGCACAGCGAAGTTTATGATGAAGTGAATGCCGATGTAGAACCGGAACGATATGGTCGGGGCAGACCCAGATTGATACGTTCTGGAGGTCGCGGTCGTCCTCGAAAGGAGCGACATGCATTAAATTTCTCCAATAATGTCGACATAAAGATTCCGCAATCCGTAAATGAAGCATTAAGTAGCGAATATTCAAAATATTGGAAGGCAGCTATGCAGAAGGAGTACGACGCATTAGTCAAGAATAAAACTTGGTCGCTAGTAGAGTTGCCAGTAGGTGAAAAAGCTATTAACAACAAGTGGGTATTTAATATTAAAAGGAATGCAGATGGCACCATTGAACGCTTTAAGAGCCGTCTAGTAGCAAAAGGCTGCAGTCAACGGTATGGGGTAAATTATACAGAGACGTTCTCTCCGGTAGTGAGATATGCGACAGTTCGTATGTTGTTGGCATTAGCTTGCGAGTATCAACTATATTTGCATCAAATGGATGTGTCAACAGCGTATTTAAACAGTGATTTACATGACGTAGTTTATATGAAGCAGCCTGAGGTTTTCCAAGACAAGAAGTTTCCCCAAAGAGTTTTGAAGCTGAATAAAGCTTTGTATGGGCTAAAGCAGAGCGGCCGGGAGTGGAATGTAAAACTGGACGCAGTCCTGAAATCGCTTGGGTACTCACCGTGTGTCAGTGAGCCCTGTGTCTATACAAATAATGTGGATGGTAACTACAACATTATTGCTGTATATGTTGATGATATTATTATAGGTGGCTCCAAACTGGAAGATGTAATTGCGATCAAGGCGAAAATTTCAAATGAGTTCGATGTAGTGGACGGCGGCCCACTAAGGTTTTTCCTAGGCATAGAAGTTGAACGCGAAGGAAATACTGGTGCAATATCCGTTTGCCAGAAAAAGTATATTGTAGATTTGCTGAGTCAGTATGGAATGCAAGATTGTAAGGCTGTGGCTACTCCGTTAACCGCGGGATTTCAAGTAAGCTGTGAAAATGAAGGGTGCCGACGCGTAAATCCTACTAATTATCAGTCATTGATTGGAGCGTTGATGTATCTGGCTTTATCTACGAGACCGGATATTCTTCATTCCGTTTGTAAATTGTCACAGAGGAACATCGAACCTCATTCTGAGCATGAGGCAGCTGCCAAACATATTTTGCGTTATCTTAAGCGGTCAATCGATTTGAAGCTTAATTATCACAAGACGGGTCAGCCAATTGCTTGTTACGTTGATGCTGATTGGGGTTCTGACGCAAGTGATAGAAAGTCGTATACCGGTAGTGTTTTTATAGCAGCAGGTAGCGTTTTCTCCTGGGAATCAAAGAAGCAGCGTATTGTGGCGTTAAGTAGCACAGAGGCAGAATATGTCGCATTGTCAACTGCCGCAAAGGAAGCTGTATACATCAGAAAACTTCTTACTGAAATGGGTTTTCCAATTAGTGGACCTATGGTTATTAACAGTGATAATCAGGGCGCTCAGCATCTAGTTAAAAATCCAGTTTACCATACCCGGAGTAAACACATCGATTTAAAATACCATCACGTTCGGGACATGTATAAAAACAAGGAAATTGAACTAAATTATATATGTACAGAAGAAATGATTTCTGATATTTTGACTAAGAATTTGCAAAAAACAAAACACTGTAAATTTAGAAAAAATATGGGTCTTTATTAAACATGTACTTGGATTGAAATATGTATATATTGAGAAGGAGTGTTAGAATAGTACTTGCGATATTTTCTACTATTGTATTAGAAAGCA
>NW_023472506.1:0-4077 GCF_013731165.1 Rhagoletis pomonella
GGGTCTATCGAATAAAAGATTTATCGAATTGCAACAATGGAACGGAAACATCGATTTTTTTCTTACATTACTACTTTGTGCATATTTTCGTAAACACATATTTTAACAGTGAGGTATTTTATACCCCCAATTTTTTGGGAAAAATGTCTGAGTCCGTTCGTCTAACAAACGATGATTTTCGTAAGCTCTTGGCCACACCACGTCATCCACCACCAGGTAGTACTCCTTCGATAAATGCCACAACTGCTCCTTCGTCGTCAACGGAAAAGAAAAAGCCACAAGGTACCAGTAGTGAACGTAATGATTTGCGACGAAAAAAGAAAAACTTTTATGCAGCACTTAAGAAACAAGAAGATGGCAAGTTACAGCAGCTTTCGGAAAAGTACCGCGATCGAGCACGTGAACGTCGTGATGGTGCTAACCCAGATTATCAAAATGTTAGCACTCCTGGTCACAGTAGTACCAATGCCTATCGTGCTGTTGCTCCTGATTTGAAATCAGGCATTGATGCCGCAGAACGTCGCCGTAGAATTATTCAGGAATCGAAATTCTTGGGTGGTGATATGCGGCACACTCACTTGGTAAAAGGTCTCGATTATGCACTTTTGCAAAAGGTTCGATCTGAATTGCAAACCCAAGAGGTAGAAGAACAAGCTATGGCTGTAGCGGCAGCAACTGAAAAGTTGGCTGAAACCGCAGCTGCTGAGCAAGCTGAAGTTGAGTCCAAAGACATAGATGACCATTTGGCTATTAAAAGTGCTATGGCTCGTAACATTTTTAGTTTAGTTCAAGCGCGCCGATCAAAAGATGTACCCCGAATTGAACTCTTTGCTCCCGGCCGAATGGCCTACGTTATTGATTTGGAAGACGAACTGAATGAAAGCGATATACCAACAACTTTAATTCGTTCAAAATTTGAGGTTCCCGTAAATCGTGAAGATATTGCCACACTTACAACCAATGACATCGTCATAAATAAATTGTCACAAATTCTCTCCTATTTAAGAGCTGGTGGCCGCAATAAGAAAAACAAGAAGCGTGACAAAGATAAGCCTCTTTTTTATGAAAAAGAAATGGAACAATCAATAAACATGATTGGGACAGGAGTACATGGGATTACGACTTCATCCGGTAAACCACTGGGTGATAGCATATATGACGATATTGGAGACTATCAACCGAGCTCCAAGAATGAGACTGCTAAATTGGACAAAAATATCCCGAAAGTCGCAGCTGGCACATATTTCGTTGATGCCAAGGGTGTCGAGGACACAGAGCCTTTGATTACCATACCACCGCCACCTAAGATTACAAAAACTATAGCCTCACGTTTTACCAACGAGCCTGAAGGTTATGCTGAGTGCTATCCCGGACTAGAAGAAATGAATGATGCCATTGATGATTCAGATGACGAAGTGGACTACACAAAAATGGATTTGGGAAATAAAAAGGGACCAATCGGACGATGGGACTTTGATACCCAAGAGGAATATTCCGATTATATGAGCACCAAAGAGGCTTTACCGAAAGCAGCATTTCAATATGGTGTCAAAATGCAAGACGGAAGACGAACACGGAAAAACAAAACGGAAAAAAGCGAAAAGGCCGAACTGGACCGCGAGTGGCAGAAAATTCAGGTGAATAAAAAAAAAAAAAATATCCAGTCAAACTACAACGTCTTCTCTAATTTTAATTTATTGAATTCTTTTTCAGAATATTATACAAAAAAGAAAATTTCCTAAAGGAGGTGCAGAAGAACCTGATTACAAAGTTGCAAAATATTAATACCCTAAAAATAGCAAAACTGAATAATACAATATATATGTATACCAAACTTACAGAGAAAAATTGCAAATATTTACCTGTTATTTTGATTTCGAATGTGAGTATAAACATATTAACAGTTAAATTAAAACACCCTTTCTCAAGGTCGATTTGTCGACATAAACACGGTTTTAACATTTCAGATTTAGATTTAGCGCCCTTGTTATGGTTGACAACTTAACTTAGTTGAGTTGTATCTGGGAGGTTATATTAAAATAGTTAAAAGCAAAAAATGGAAATCAGTTACGAATTATGTTTTACTGATGAGCCCGAGGATGCTGGTGCCAGACAACTACGATTTCAAAGTTGAGTCCCACAATACCAATTTACAGCTTACAGCTCAACTATCTTCGAAGTTTTGAATCATAAAAGGGACCTAAGTTTAAGCCTGTTGCAGGTTCTTTAGGATTTGCAGGTTTTACAGGATTTACAGGAACAGCTGTTTTCCCTATTAATAAACCTTATAGAATCTGGCGTACGTGAACAGCCATTGCACATGTGCGAAGGGATATTAAAGCCTAAAAAATCTGCATACAAATATTAAAAAATATTTTCAACGGAAACAGTATAATGAGATTTTTGATGGTCTTTTTGAAATTTTTTCAAAGGCTGGTTTAATAAAAACTTCAATAACTCAGCCAAAACTTTACCGATTTAGACTTATAGGGTAGGGTATCATTGGAAATGTATTTTCTCACCCTCTTTTTTTTCTCGTTCGAAGCATGAAAGGGAAATGTAGGATAAACGAGCGTCATTCCAAATTTAATTAGGGGGTGTTCATATTTGAAATATTTTTACGCAGATTTTTAAGTAATAACAACAAATTTTTTAATTTGAATATGTAAAAAAAAATGAAAAGGTCAAAATTTTAAAAAGGTTTATCTAGATTACGCCGGCGTGACGTTACAAAAAACAGAAGTGAATTTTGACTTCGATTACAAAATTGCAAAACTCTGGGAATTGAGCAAAACTATTTATATACAAGTTCTTGTAGTATTATTGGAAATCTTTATGTTTAATTTTCCAAGTTTTTGAATGTAGAAATTTTTTCTGCTTTTTGTTTAATCAGCTGAATTATCTGACGTGACGTTACCTGGCATTAGGGTTTTTCAAAATATCTCGACCCTGGCGCCACCTCACGAGACTATTTTTGGCAAAAATTTCTCTGCTTCCATAAACAAAATATATATTATAGAAAGCAGCCAAATCGACCTGTAAGCCAGCAACACTCCCCAAAAACCCTTTGGGGAACTTGTATGCTGCTACAACCACCACCACCTGTAAATAAGTTAGATAGATAAGTGGAGGGCCTACGGCTTAACGTCGTTTTCCCACCCGAGTAGGTGTCTTCTCACGGGTATGGGTGGCGGTTCGTTGAGAAGCAGAGATTTGTGGGGATGGTTATCAGTATGACATTACAAGAGGAACTGTTTCGTTTTTTGCATCTGTGTTTCGTAGTATACGTAACGTTCCGAAGAAGTCTGCGAATTTTTTTTAGATGTCCCGGCTGTTTACCGCAATTTGATTCCACCCACACTTGCATAGCGTATCTCACCGCCGATTGGCCACTCTCGTTTAATTCACGATTGAAGTTTCCTACGCCGCACTTCAAGTGCTGTCAGCAAGTAATTTGACGATCTTCTGTCGCCCACAAGACTTATTGCAAATGGTAGTGGCGTGCAAGCTGTCGAAAGTGGCGCCAAGTATTTTGGAGTTATGATGCCGTGATGATGCCGTTTTGTTTATATAAAGAGTATGGAGGCTGATTTACCTGCTGTGACGAATCTTCCATGCCAGTAATCTTCTCACAAACTGTGCCGATGGTTTGGCTCGTACACGAAATAACACAGTCGTTTCTAGCTCTTAGCTTTGCGGAGATCGACCGACGACTCCGCACAAATAATCGATGATCCACACTACAGCGGCCGATCTGAAAGGGACGAGCTTTCGTGTTATTCATCAACGATGAGGAAATGCTTATTCCAGCTGGAGAGGTAAAGCCAGCATTGTCTTTGCGCGGTGCCGGGCTTGAGAGGGATTCAACTGTTATCTACAACTTGCTGGCTCCCCTGAAGAGATTTCAGTTTTTAAGATGCTCAGTTCACATTGCCCGCCTCTATATTAGTAGGTTGAAGGCTTAATTTCCATATTGCTATTGGGTTTGCTTAGGCCTTTGGAATCGGGGAATTTACATAAACTACGACCCCTGAATCATCAAACAGAATGTGTTGGTTTTTATTTTATTCTTCCTCT